>NC_052407.1:5325810-5587374 GCF_009389715.1 Phoenix dactylifera
TATATTTTGTTTAAGAATTCATGTGACTATATTTTGTTCTGTGCATCAACTACTAAAGTTAACAGGTGACTGCCAAGAGTGTGTGTTCGATATGGACGTGTTCAGGCAAATCATTGGCTCCAACTCTCCAGATGAAACATTATATGGTCATTGTTCTTGGGGGAACAAAAAAGGTTTTAGAAGAGAGGAAGACTGTCAACGGAACTATCGAGGACAAGTAATGAGAAATTGAAAGAGTTGATTTTGAGGGCAAAAAAGAAGCCGTTTGCTTCTCTAGTTAATCCCTACTTAGTAGTTTCCAAGTTATGAAGCAATTACAAATTACTAACCAAACAGCATATACCCATAGGCTTGCATTCTCAGAAAGAAAAAAAAAAAAAAAATCTATTCTCAAAAATATATCCTATGGATTTGATTCCATGCGGCCTTCGTTACAGAAGACTATGTATATGGTGCATGAGAGCCGAGCACTCAGCTTGGATGATGCCCCAGTTGCACAAGCACAGGGTGGCTAGAAGAGTTTCTTGAGAGCTATACACTAGTTGATTATTTCAAACGAAAATGATATTTCTTTAAAAGGAAAAAAAGATTTGAGAGCGATCGACATGCAAAAAATAACTTTTTATATTTAATTTACAAAAATTTATTTTGAATATTCGTGAATAGAAATTCATTATTTGCACCCTCTTTTTCAGGTCCTGAAGGATCTTACTGAGTGTTTCTTTACTAAAATCGGCCTGAGTGTTATGCTTTAAGAACCGAGTCCATTCCAAAGGCAATCTGCTTCTCGATTCAGATCTTTCTGTTTATGAAAGAATTTCTTCTTCATTTGGTAGATTTGTTGAGCCTCCTTCAATAGTTTTAATTTATAAGTTCCAAAATTAAATTTTGATATCTTCGTCGGCCTTATGTGTATCTCTTTATCCTTCTTGTTGCACTGTTCCTTTCCTTTTTTTTTTTCTTAAGAACATTGTTTGGGTGTCTCACTAGTATTTTCAGTGTTCCCAATTGCCCACAATGGAAGGCAATCTTTTTTGGAAGTAGCAAATAAATGATTGAAGTTAGCAACCACACGAGACTATGCTTTCCAATCCTTGCCTCAACGACCAAATATTGTCACAAAACCTTATTTCGTAGCCTAATCCGGATGCCAAGTCACCTTCAGTACTCCAACACTTGAAGGTCTCTTACTGCCCATCGACTCGACCTGGCAAGCATGTTTATCATTATATAATTTAGTAAAAACCAGCGAGTCCATCTAGATTTTAAAAAAGCTGTATATATTCTAAAGGTCTTTAAATTCCAAAGACTATCGGACGTTTAGAACATTTGATATGGTTTTATATCATTGTCAAAAGACATTTCAACTTCCACACAAATTGAAATAGGTTCTGGCTTTCGACGTCGATATGAAATCCGTATCAGCAACCAAATTGAACTATGTTTTGTCTTAAAGCTTCCCGACTAAAATTAAACAACCACTGGGAAAATTTCTTTAATAGATGATCAAATTTATCCGTTTGTCAGCAATGATGTGATGATAGGCTCAAAGGCAGCAACTCAAGATTAGTGTCATGCAGATAGGAATGGATCAATGGTGTGGTGGAGGTTTTAGGTGTCCACTTCATAGGCTTAATAGTTATCCAGATGAATCGAGGAGGCCAATGAATACAATTAAAACAATGGAAGGGTCAAGAGCTGAAGAGCATAAAATTCGTCTCGGCCGGCGATTTTGTTTGTTTTGATTGCAAGCGCTGCCAAGAGATTTTGACCTTTAACTCATGGGTGCAATCAATATAAGTTGACAATATACATGATTTTCTAGATAAGCACTATGTGGTTTGATTGTTTCTCAAGGCATAGACCAATTGGATTTGATGCCATGTCATTAGAGCAGTGTATGCTCTTGGCTCTTGCCGGCCAAATAATAATGTAAATGGTGTAAGATATGATGACAATAGAATTGACTTCTACACAAGCCCTAGAAGGTTGGATTACTTACACTTTTGATTGCTAGGTAAGGTAAGATTTATTTGCTCCAATGACATTAGATTGTATATAATCTAGTCAAGCCCTAGAAGGTTTGATTACTTCCACTTTTGATGGCTAGGTAAGGTAAGATTTATTTGCTCCAATGACATTAGATTGTATATAATCTAGTCAAGCCCTAGAAAGTTTGATTACTTCCACTTTTGATGGCTACGTAAGGTAAGATTTATTTGCTCCAATGACATTAGATTGTATATAATCTGGTCAACCAGCAAATGATGTAACATACTATTACATGCTCATTGAAACATGCTAGTTGTTTTTTGAGACTGGAAAATTGCTAGACACCATCTTTGCCTTGCAAGAGCTTTGATAACAATATTTTTCGAAGCTGACGTTCAAATTAGATAGATTGCTAGAAAGGAATGATTATGCCAAATGACTGAGTTATTGGGAAAAAAGGAAAGGGGTGTTTGCCACCGGTACTGGACGATCGTTTTTGATCAAAACTCTCCAGTTAAATCATATTTTGGTGAGAGT
Source organism: Phoenix dactylifera (assembly GCF_009389715.1). Classification (NCBI taxonomy): domain Eukaryota; kingdom Viridiplantae; phylum Streptophyta; class Magnoliopsida; order Arecales; family Arecaceae; genus Phoenix; species Phoenix dactylifera. The sequence continues at coordinate 5,328,340 of NC_052407.1, forward strand.
AGTATTACGATTGGTGATCGCAATCCTCATGTGAAAAATCTCAAAAGAAGAAAAAGAAAAAGAAAAAAAGGGAGAGAGTGATGGGAGTAACATTGCATATAACCAACACTCTGTAGCATTACTCAAAAACAGCTGTTTCCTGTTCAAGAAATTTCATCTTGGATTATTGAGTCTTAAAAGAAAATTATAATATCAATATCATCTAAATATTGAAATTTAATAGTTAGTATTCAGAAAATAAAATTTTGAATGTGCAGTGCAAATGACTGAGAAGAAAAGAGAGATATCGTGTACAAAGAAAAAAAAAATAAAAAGAAAGAAAAAAAAAAAGAGTTGCAGATAATGAGAGATGTCTTACGATTGGGCCTCTGAAGTTGGTGTTATATATTAAAATAAATTTTGCCATTTGAGAGCTTCCCTGATCAAACTAGTCCTTAAGCTTCAAATGGGCCCATCACTAACGTACCCATAACATTTGCCATTGCATTCATACAGGACCTTAAGCACCACATGCCCAACCTTGTTGCCCAGCACAATAGCTCTTCGTATTGCACCATTTTTTTTTTCAAAGACAGAAAGGGATGGAAGTAGCATGTCATTTTAAATGTTTCTTTCCTAGGTTTATCGAATAAGGTGGTTCCTTTACCTGAGCTTCTTAGTTTTAGGCAGTCATTAGCTTCGGAACCAGAGAATACAGGAGCAAGTTACTTGAGAATTGAGATAACAATAAGCTAGATTAAATTCTATTTGTCATGTTAATTGTCTATCTAGACAAGCATTATTATATCACAAACATGAGATTTGGGCTGAAAACTACCCTCAAGCTACCATAAAATGTAAAAAGATTGCATAAGATAACATGGCAAAGTGGTAGACTTCGATACTGTTCTTCTATACTAGAAAGATGCAAATCCATTTTTGCCTTCCTCTCCCTACTATTTGTGTATTTCCAGATAATTTATTAAGAATTTCATACTTCCTCCTATCTTGTTATCTATATGTGGGATGGGGCCATCATATAGATGGGCTAATTATCTCACTTTTGAGAGGGTCCTTGATGTCTGCGTCTTGTAGATGGGCTGCTATGATGTGCATTCTTGATTGGATCTCACTTAATTTGGGGTGATTCTTTGTTAATTTGGGCTTTGTTCCTTGTGACAGGCACCCTATAGCATTACTTGGAAATAGATATGGAAAGGAGAGCTTACGTAATCATGATACCTTAATTTGAGATCGCTAAAATTTTAAAAAATGATATTATAATTATCTTTGCAAGGAAATATCATAGCTTTATTATTTAGTGTTGCGGCGGGTAAGGATCATAACGAAACAAAAAGAGAAAAAAATAACAAAAATATACAATATATATATAGTTCAGTCTATTGATCTAGATCCACAAGCAAAGGCAATGCCGAAGTTCTATTATAGAAAATTGGAGATTACGGAGTACAATGTTTCCTCTCAAATCCTAGTTCCTGATGCATCCAATTTTCAGAACACTCAACTTTCATTTCTTTTAAGGTTGCAAGAGATAAATAATAGAGCAATTTGATTTGGACTCGAATTGCTACCCTAAAATGATTAGGTTGGTCCAACCCTATGATAACCACCTAAAGTAGGTGGATCTCCCATGCCCTGCACAAGAGGCAGGAGAGAAAGGAAAAAAAAATCCTTATTCAGTTCGCTAGGGAAAGCAGGAGTCCGTCCTCTTTCCCAATCCCAATAAAGGACTCTAGGTCATATTTTTCTTCTCTAAACCCTCTCTTTTGTATATAAAAGCAACCCCCTACCTTTTTTCTAGCATCCATCTTGGAGGATCCCTTAATTAGACTGGCGAATCAAGCTCTTCTAGGGCAGATTTCTTGGAGATTTTCGATTGATTCGGCCACGAGATCTCGCCAGAGTTGAGGAGAGCAATCGTCTTTGCAAGAAGATGTTGAATAGGGTACCCTACCCTTGAGTTCATAAATTGAGGAGTCTATCGGTGTTCCTGTATTTGAGTCTGAGACCAGCGGAGATAAGAAGTCTTGTATACAATCACCTACATGGATAACATGCATTTTGTTATATGTGCCTATGATTTTGGGATATGCATTGTTTGACATGTGATTGCTTATTGGTTTTTGACATATATATGTTACTATATGGATATCTATAAGAAATATCCATATCTTGGATAGCTTCGACACAAGACTTTTCTGCATTATTTAATTTCTCAGTACATATCTCTACAAACGATCGACTGTAGCATCCTTTGACTCTTACTAAGCAACTTCAAAATCAACTAGTTCTTTAATTACGATTTTTTTAAAACCTCATATAATATCCGCATAATTAAACTCTTTCTGCTTTAGATTTTCTTCTGGACCTAATTGATCCTCAAACTGATCAAACTTGCTATACTCTAAATTTTCAAAACATGAACCAGCATTTAACTGATCAAGTTTTTCCTTATTCAAATCTTTATCTTTAAACTAATTTTGATCTTATTCCAAATTTTTAGAGAAGCTTGAAACTAAATCTACTATTCAGACAACTTTTGTTTAAAATGTCTTACCTTATTTGAATTTGAATGAACGACTGTAAGAATATCCTATACTTTCCTTGGCTTTTATATATTCTGGATATGGAGATAATTTTCTCTATCAACTAAAATTTAAATAATCTACATTACCTTTCTAGATTTTAAATTCCACTTTCTTCTCGTAACCTCATCGTTGTGAGTATCTGTTGTTGGTAGGGGTGGAATCGGGTCAAGTTGGGTCAGATACATGTCGAGGTAGATGCAGGTTAGATCACAAATTCATCAACCCAAATCTAGCCTGTTTATTAAACATGTCAAACTTTTAAATTTGAATCCAACTTGTTTATTAACAAGTAACCCAATCTGACCCACATAACCCATTTATTAAACAGGTTAAACGGGTTAGATGGATTTTTAACGGGTTAGATGGATTTTTAACGGGTTAAATGGATTTAAACAAGTTAAGCGGGTCAGGTTAGACAAGCTAGAAACAAGTTAATAGGTCTCAAACAGGTTAAATGGGTCAGTCACAACTCAACCAAATTATTAAATGGGTCAAAACGGGTTAAACGGGCTAAACGGGTCAAAGATTTAAATCTGAACCCAACCCATTTAATAAATAAGTTTAGATGGGTTGACATATTTACGGTCCCGAACTCGTTTATGTCAAATTCAAACCTACCTAAAGCGGGTCGTTTGTGGGTCGGGTTGAGTCAGGTCATAAATTGCCACCCCTAGTTGTTGGCATCATCTTTGACTCATCTAAAATATCCCATAAATCTCGTTCTATCAAATAAGAGTTGGCAATAGCCTTCCAAATTAGATAGCATGTAGTGTTAAACTTGCGGAGAGAAGCGGAGTAGCAAAAGTGACCATATTGATGTTGTAAGATCGAGCATATTGAACCCATTAAGAGAAGAAATAATAGTATTAGCCATAATGATTCACCTCTTAAATCACTAAAACAAGAATCCGTACGATTGTATAGCAAATTACTAGAAGCTCTTCAGTCATGCTATACTATGAACACACGAACCACTAATAATCAAGTCGCTGCTTCCAAAACTGCGCTCCAAATAAATCTACTTTAAGCTGCAAAATGCTCAACCACTCTCCAACATCGCTCTAATACCATGTAGAACGGCATGCTACGTGGAGTTAATCGATCATGTCGGCCTGAGATCTAGAACAAACACCAAACAAAAAAAATAAAAAAGAAATGCTACGAGAAAAATAATTAGAAGAAAAAAAAATATTTTATTAAAAAATTAAGCTACACTAAAGGCTCTTTCTCACTCTTTACTAAGAAGGACAATACTCACTCTCTCCCTCTCTCTCTTTTCTCAAGCTACACTAAAGGAGACACCAAGATCACTTTGAATAAAATATCATACGGGTGGATTGTTTAATTCCTACTCAAATTTAAAAACCAACACCCAAGATAGCACTTGATGACTACGAAAGAACAGAGATAACTATTTTAGAAAAAATAACTAAGCAGCTAAAAACTAGAAATAGAATCCTAACTAAATAAGAATCCTAAAATTAGAATTTGGCAATGAAAAATAGGCATGAGCATCCGAGGTGCCTCTACGAGATGGGTGGAGGCGGCATGCCCGCCTACGGCAGTGAAAGATGGCAACGAGTAGGGCTGTTAATGAGCCGAGCTGCTCGGGCTCGGCTCGTTAGTCAAACGAGCCCGAGCCCAATATGAGGCTCGTTTACACCCGAGCCCGAGCCCGAGCAACTCACGAGCCCAAACGAGTTCTAGTCTCCCGCTGAAAGATCTTATTTTAGCACAATAATTCATAAAAATCTAACTACATAGAGAAAAATAGTCTGTTATCGAGCCCGAGCCCGAGTCCGAGCTCGAGCTCGGGCTCGTAATTGAAACGAGCTTTACGAGCTCAAGCCCGAGCCTTTGCTTTGCCAAGAAAGCCCGAGCTCGAGCTCAATACAGAGCTCGTTAGCGAGCCCAAGCCCGAGCCCGATCTTTTGTGAAACGAGCCAAGCTGAGCTCTTCCAGGCTCGGGCTCAGCTCGGCTCGTTAACTGCCCTAGCAATGAGATTTCTGAAATGGAGAAGGTATGCATCGTGATTTCTATGCAGGTTCAGATCTGCTGTCCGTGCTGCACGTCAACTATCTCCGCCACCTGTTGGTCGGTAAGGTTCCGCATAAAGTTTTTTTTTTTGCACGAGCTGAGATGTGACCTAGGGTGGACCTCATCATCGATCAGCCGCATATCCACCGTCCATCCGAATAGATCGAGTGGCAGCTTATTTGCCGTCGAATCGGTTCTCATTATAAGGAGTTCCGTTTCCTGGCTTTGGGATATCAGAAGCAGTCAGAAGGAGATGATGTTCGGCAGGAGAGGGTTTCTTTCTTTGCCCATGGTGGTGGGGGCCGTCGTGTGAGCTCTCGCCATCTCCTTATTCTCTTCAGTTTAATTTCCTTTTTTTTATAGTTTGTGTTTTGGTGATTTAAGGGTCATGCCATCTATAATTTCGTTTGAGTGTTACGAAAAATTTCAGATAATTTTGTTCTTTTACTGCTAAATTTTTTAATCCAGGTTTTGGGTCTTAGAGAAACACGCGTTGGAGACCCTAGAATTTGGGCAGGTTGGAGTGTTTGTCTAGGAGTCGATTGCCTGGACTCTCTATAGGTATGTAGGATTATTTCGATACATATTTTCTCTCAAATGTAGGAGTTTATAGTGTAGATAAAACGAGTGATGTAGTTTGTAATTTTTTTGCTCAGTTATTTTTGTTCTGGATGCATGCACTTGAATGTAAACCTGTAGAACGAAAATCCAACCAACAGCCAGTCCAAGATGTTGTCGAGTTATTTTTTCAAATTTCTTCTTCAGCTTAAATTGGTAATGGAGCAAGCTCTCTTATGTTGGATGATATAGAAGGACAGGAATGAACCTATCTTTCATGGTAAGCATCACAGGGAGAACAGCTTAGCTTATTTTATCTGTAATATAGGCTGAGGTATTCATGCCAATCTTCTTTCTGGGGGAACTGCAATTATTTTCGGAAACGAGAGAATGGCCAACCTTGGATTGTTTGGAGAAAACCAGTACTAGTTTACAATGATCAGATAAGTGACACACCGGCGAAGGAACTGGTTGTGGAAATTTTTTTGAGAGATGAGGCAGTAAGACTGATATGAGCTTTTGCAAATTGATTTCAGACTGAAGAAAACCTAAGGCGGAATTATTGGTTATGAAAGAAAGTCTTCACTTGGCCTTACAGGATTGTGTTGCATGAGCTTGGGCTACCGTTTGACAATGTTAGTATCATTACTAGAGGAGATGCCTGATGAACAGATGATGAACGGATAAGGTATTTTCACTTAAGGAGGTCTGTTAGTTAAGTGCTCAACTTGAAGAACACTATGTGCCGTTTGTACAAAGAAAGGCCAACAAGCTGCCAGTCGATTTGGGAGATAGGTTTGGAATCATAAGCAATTAAGGACTACCAAGCAACTTGATAAACACAATTGACTACAGGACTTTTAATTATATCCATATCTTGATCTTCTCAAGTTGTTTTAGAGAAGTCTTTTTCTTTTTCATTTTGATAAATTTTCATGTCAAGTGATGTCACATGTCAATATGCTTGAGTCAACCATGAAAATCTGATAATGAGAAAGTAAGATGATTCTTGTCATGATTTATCTCTATTGTTTCATGCTGAGTACAACAAAAGTCTTTATGTTTTGTCCCTCTTCATGAAGGTTGAATGACATATAATGGCACGAACACATTTGGTGATGGTGACATCTTTGCTTTGAAAAATGTGTAAAATAGTATAATTTGACATACATATTTGTCTGTGTGTCCACATTGGTTGATTTGCTGGTTTTGCCAACAATGTCGCAGCAAGAAGTATACGACAATAAATAAGTTCAATTTGGAAACCATGTATTAAATAATCAGCTTAACTCTACATGCAATGTTCAATCATGTTATTGCCAAGCAGTGAAGGCTTTATCCAACTTCTTGAAGGATGTAGGCTCCACAAATATGCCTTGCATTGTCTAGCTTCCTGGAGATTTTTGATTGATCTTCTTCTCCGTCTTGAATTTTGTTTAGCACCTCATGTATGTGTGTGTGTGTGTGTGTGTATATATATATATATATATATATATATATATATATGTCTCCCTTTTGAGATAATTTTTCTTTCATTATTCACGATACCTCAATAATAAGGTAGGGGTAGTCATTTCATATTTAAATGTAAAGCGCATGTTCGTATGGACACTTTGTAAATCCATCCTTCTGACAGTTTTTGTCTATATAACTATTTTGTGTCTCCAAGGGCTTCCTTGAAGTTGTAGATTGTATTCTTTAACCACGACTTTTTACATTCATACAAATCCAATGAAGTTGTTCTAAGGAACCAGAAGGAAAGCAGATGCCATATTAAATAGGAAATTTTCATTGGTTAAGTTAATAAATCCAGAAGCTTTTTGGATGCCAGTCTTTCTTTGAGAGTAAACAACAAACAATTAATTTTAGTGACATACTTTGCATCTAATCATCTACCACAAGGTCACCTGGTCTCTCGTTCTCTGCCTTGTAGACTCACTCCAACAATTGTGTCATCCCACTTTGGAAGTTTGATCCCACTATTGTTTGATGTTCTTATTTATCTTGATATTTATGTAAATGTCTTTCGTGCACCTTGCATTTTGATAGATTTTTCAGAGCCTATTTTGATCACAATTATGAAATATGTCATCCTTCAATTCACCACCATCATCAATATCATTAGGAGACAGATAACTATAATCATGAGATCAGTTTGTGAGTCCGCAAAGGACGCAGAAAATTATATGATGAAGAAGGTGGGAAGTGGGACTATAGGAGGGAGGTAATGGAAGCCAAAACAAATTGCTCAACGTTGTGCTCTCCCTGACCCCAGTTGGTTCTTCAAATTCTGTGTTCATATGCATCTTCATTTATCTTCAGTTTTCCAAATTCCAAGCGTTTGTTTCATCAAAGTTCACATTCCTTCTATGAGATAACTTTTTTGTAGTGGGCAGTAAAGTTTAAAAACTTTCCTTGGGTTATAATAGCCCATTGGTACATGCCTTGTGTCTTTATGTTCCAACATTTCCTTGGCAACTGACAGGTTCTCAGTTTTCTTTCTTCTTAGGGGGTTCTCCATGGGATACTTTTGTAGGATACATATTCAACATGGAAACTGCATAACCAACAGCCGCCGCTGTATAAGTCTGCTTAAGCACTTTTATATTTGCAAACTTTTCATCATCTTAGAAGTTCTTTGGTTCCTCTATTGAGCTCCATCACTCCATTAAATTGAGTAACTAACTATAGTTTCATTATTGATGTTGTTGCCATGTTTATAAAACTCTTGGAAGTTTCTTACGTCCATCAAATTTTAAGACCATGTTGTGACCAACATTGATTTTAGAAAATAATATTTATAACTGAAATATGCTAATACTTTATCTAAACTTGACTCCTATATTCGTTTGTAAGTATGAATCATGATTTGCAATTCCCGATGAAGCAACCATTTAACACGCATAGGCCTGTGCAAAAAAATTGGATGGGAACTAAAGATCTGATTAATTTTCTATGAAGGGAGATCTCTTTGTTGCAATCCAAGTGTGCAAAATCTACAAACTTGTTATGGATGATTAACCCAGTTAGAAAGAACTTGCACATCAAACATTGGATGACCAAAACAGAGATGCCACAACCATGATTTAATGTTAATCATTATTTTAAGAAAATGACAAAACATAGGAACCACCCTTCAAAGACAACATGCATGGCCATGAGTGAGTGATCTGATTGTTTCCTCTCCTAGATTAATTTTACATTCTTGAGATGCAAAGCATAGCTCTTCTCTTGAAAATGAACACTTAGTAGATTGCATCCTAATCATTTCAGATATGAAAGTTTATCATGCTAACCTCCACATGATAGAATTTTTCCCTTTCTGTTTGTTGAGAAGTTTATATGGTCCTTGAACATGGTTATGGAAATTATATTCTTATTTAGTTCCAGCAAAAATATCTTCCCTCACATATGATCATGGCAACTAGATCTTAAGTAGCACATATATATCATCTTCATCATGCTATATGTAGAAGCATGGGAGCACTCTCACACTTTCTTTCAACAATGTTAACATTCTTTTTTTATCTCCAGATTTTTTTGGACAACTATCAGTAGTGAGTATGAGTGTTGCAATAATTTAGAATAACTCACTCCTCTTCATGGGTTTCTGTTTTCTCAATGTGCACTTATGTGAGCTTGTGTATATATGCATGTTTGCTTATGTATCTGCATGTGTATCTACTTATAGTATTTGTGTTTGAATTTATATGCACCTAGTTTCATGCATCCCTTGTTCCTCTTCCACCCCCATCATTATCATCATAAAGTGCGCCCACAATGTGCTATTGAAGCTAGAGATTTGTTTGGGAGATCGTTGTTGCTCTTTATATTTTATTATTCGTCAAATCAATTTTCTGGAATAGTCATGCCAAACCATATATCATGGTTTCTGATGGGATCATCCGGAACAGCCATTTGTTTTGTGTTGATAGTTTCCTGTTTATAGTCGAAGTATTTTATCAATAAACTCTGATTTTGTAATTAAATAAGTCGCTAACTGGTATGAGAGATCTTGTAGCATGTGAACAGAGCAAATTCCTTACTTGTCCCCAAGCCGAGGAAAATGTTATATTGTTTGTGAAAGAATGGCAGGATGGGAATCATCTTCAGACTTTAACATATGGAACTGGATGGAAGAATATTATGTCCATTGAGTTAGATGAGACTGGACAGGAATCATCTATGATAGCACGAAATGTGGCCTTTTTGCAGTCTTTGCTACAAGATCATGTCGTGTTGTGCATAAATAATGGTGATGATTAGTGAAATTACGCCCTTGTAATTAAGCCTATAGTTTTTTGGCTTCTCATATAAGTAAAAATGTGGTCAATAAAAGAGTATGGATGGAGCAAAAGTTCATCTGTTTTATGAAAATTTGTGTTATCACCTTGGAAAGTTGAATCATGTGCAAACTTCTAAAGGCCATAACTTGTTATACAATGCCTGATTTGGATGACCATTTTTTTTTGGGGGGGAAATCGGATAACTTTTTGAACTCTATGATGTGGCACCACTATCCCCTAAGGAGGCCGACGCCTCTAGCAATCAGATTCAAATTCTATCATTTTGACCCTGAAACGGCCTGTGGCTAACTTTCACATTTCCATTCCTATCGACTAGGTCCGCTCCTAAGTCCAAAACCCACTACTCTTGATCCACCTCCACTGCAATCAACGAAGACGGTAAGCAGAGTGTCAGTGTTGACCCAAAAGATTTTGATGATTCAAAAGATTTGATTTTGATATCTTATTTGTTTTCTGGATGCTCATATAAGTAAAAATGTGGTCAACAAAAGAGTATGGATGGAGCAAAAGTTTATCTTCTTCATGAAATTTTGTTATCTTAGCCCTTCCAAGGTGCTTTTTTGATGAGAATAAAATGCGGATTGGGGGATTCTCAAGCAATATCATTCTTAATGAGCCTTCAGTTTGCAGAGGATATTTGTGATTTGCATTCTAGATGCTTAATGTGGGTATCGAGTTTAAGTTATTTCACAATGGAGATCAAGAATATGAGTACTAAGCATAGTGGTCCATCAGCTGCACCATATAACACTGGTACAGGTATTAGTACTAGTATAGCTCTTGGTATGGGCCTGTATTGATACATTGTATATCACCTCATTTTCATTGTACCAGCAGGTGTACCATGCGTCGGTATAGTATGGTACATGTACATGTAACATATTGATGCTAGGACTTAATCCCTTGATTTAGATTATAAGGTTGATCCAGGGAATCTGTCCTTGACACTTGACAGCATGGATCATAAGGTACAACTTGGGTTTGGCTTAACTTGAAATTGCCTGCCCAACTTGCTCATTGGGTAGGGTTTGGTTAAGGGCTTTTTCTTTTTTCATAAATTGGATCTAGGCTTGGGCTCAAAAGTCCCAACCTGACCTTGGTTGGGTTGTGTTAAGGTTGACCTATAACCCAACCCGAACTCGACCTTAACCCGACCAAATCCATTTCAACTCAAGTCAACCGCTCAACCCAAGCCCTTTTAATTAATGTTTGTATGTATGCATGTATGAGACAAATTAAGAGGAAGAAGTTGACCATTTCTGCCCATGCATTGGGGCCTCTGTAAAGCCTTTCAGTCTGTCCTTCTGCGGAAGATGTTCACTTGTGGGTCCAGCCTTCCTAGATCAAGGCATGCCCTGACTAACAGCATTTTCTCTGTGAAGTAAACCACTTCGCATTTTTCTTTTGTGAATATTGTAAATTGTCATCAAGAATGGCAAAATCAACCATTTTCCCCATCTTGAAGGTCATAGAAGAATATGCAAGATAGCCAGCAATGTTGTGTGGATGGAAGCACGGTGTGACTTTATGGACATTCATGTAATTAATGTTGAATAAAAATATTTTCTATGAATTTTAACATATTCTTGTTGTGCATTCAAGTTACCGCATAAGAGAGCCAATTATCTGGTTCTTGATTTATTTTATACCTGTTAAAACTTCTGAATGATGTGGAACTGTCCATGTGTTTTCTTTGATGTGGTTGCCAATATGCGTGAAATCATGAATATCTTATGTATAATTCTAAGTTGTTGTTTTATTTTTAAATTAAGAAAAAAATGATAATGCTATTCTTGTTTCATAAAAACGATGAAACAAGTACCCATGTCAAGCACTCAGGAAAACACCTCCCAAAAGGGGTGCAATAATTGGGAAATAACACTGTTCATGCGTTGTTTTTATTATCTTAAAGCATGAACTCATTATTTTTTGGGTATATCCTTCTTGTTATGTTGGAATCATTGGATATCACTCTCTAAATAGATTAGCAATTTGTGCAGGATAGGAGTGGTTTCTGGGAAGTTTATTTTTGGACCTCCTCTTGAGGAGTACTGGACAAAGAAGCTGCAGGAAGAGGCAGCAAAGGAGGGTAAAGCAGACACCAGATAGCAGCAACCAGAAGGTTGCGATACCCATTTTTTTCACAGGAAGAAAGGGGAGAGACTATACTTCTATCTCAGAAACTACTTTTGTTTTGATTGTGCTGTATAGATGCTAGATGCACACCTAGCTTTCTTTCCTCTGCCCATTCTTTAGGTGCTTCAATACATGGTTTGCAAAAGATGGAACTCCAGTCTAATTCTGTTGTGTCGGGATAATAGTTTTGAGGACTCGATCTTTTCACTGGCCTGTTATTTGAGCCTGCCATGTGGCAAGCAGGGGCTGATTATTGTTCCGTCGACATACCGTATTCAGCTTTCTTTGTTTTTGCTTCCTATCAGAGGTTGAATAATTTTGGCACAGTGTATAATATAATTGATACTTTAGGACAAGAAATCAAATAAGAGGCTATCTGGCCTTTCAGATTCAGTTTGTTATGTGTGGGTCAAGCTCTCCTGATCTGATGAATGAAAAGCAATAATGCAGATTCCATGCAACTGATCAGTGGCTATTTTCCTAGCTATGAGACATCAGAATACTGTAAAAGATTACTTTAGTTCCAATCTGGTGGAATGTGATCTAGCCTAGATGGCGGTATGAATTATGATGTGATCTTTAGTTTCACTTTGCTAAAAGATTATTGTAATTACACCAGATGGAAGCACTTTAACCATTCTAAAATGCCATTATCCTGTTTTAATTTCTTGCAAGATAGTAGCAGCAGCTCATTAAAAGTGGCACCTATAATACAAAACTGGTTGACAGCCTGTACGGTAGTTTGTGATCCATCCTCATGTTTTTTTTCATGTCTAATATCTTACTTTGTTTATAATGCAGGACTGTTACATTAGGTTAATTCCACGTATGTTATTTACATACACAGCCAGAATTTTTCCTTTCATTCAACTACAACATGACATGCACTAGATGCTACCACAATACTGGCATCTGCAAGCAATGGCATAATCATATGCAGGTATAACGGATACAACATGCATCTTGCACTATCATGCCTTATATAGGCATATTATGAGCTATGATTTCTTCAACCATACAGGGTATCATGTCATGAATGCTCATACAAGAGGGAGCCCCAGGTAGGGGTAGATGCTGCTGGTGCTTGCTTCAAGGAAATGAACTTGGGAGATGACATATTGGTAGCTTGTAATTATTAACTAAAAGATCAAGCATCCAGAATGAGGTTTCTCCAAATTAGCAGCGTTCCCTAGCTGCAGAAATGGCTTAAAAAGAACAACTGATCAAGTGAGGTCATGCCAAACCTGCCGAAAGCAAGAGAAGTCGTTATCTAATTATTACTTCTTAACAGCACATACTGCAACAGAACGTAACAGCTACCTTCCAGCAGAATCAAATATCAGAAATTTGAAGCTTTGCTCTGAGGGGACTGAGAACAACTCCTGGACTTAAAGAACTATACCAAATATTTCCTATGGCATAAGATCTTCCAGAAAAACAATCCCAATGGTAGTCCTTTTCAAAGAACAGCATTTATGAACCCGTTTGCCGTATGAATGGCGGGCTATTGATATAGTTTGTTAATACTCCAAAAAGAAAAGCCGCTGTCATATCCTGCATGAACTTGTGCCTGCAGCAACAATTCCCAAATTCTCAGATGTGACCTCCAAGCCAACCTGTTTCCATGTAAGATGCCTTTACCATATATACAGTGATCAGAATATAGTCTTTGAACATTAATTGATTTCCACAACAAAACATTTAGATTCTAGCAAATCTCACACTTGGGGAACAAAATATTTCACGTCAAGCATGTTAACTCTTTTCAGATGTTGCTGCTTTCTCATAGATGAAAAGAATTAACAATGCACGCTGAAAGGGGGAAAAAATCCATCAATTAAAAGAAATGTGGTTTAGCTTTTACTGTGTTTCACTGCCAAATTGTGGTGCTTATCGACTCCAATACACTTCGTTTCTGCTGCCAAAAAAATGCGTCAGGACCAACTTCCACAACACGATAGGCATTTGTGATTAAAAAATAAAGAAAGGAAACAAATCTATCAGTTATACCAAAATCTATCACTTATGTTTACCAAAATTTATCAGCCAAGATAAATACCAGGTTTGACTCGATATGTTTCGAAGGGCTGTGAACTACTAATATCAAAGAAAAGGAATGTATAGAAGATAAGGATGCAAGGTCCCAATGAAGGAAGCTACATAACACTTGAGAAATCATTATGGCCTAAAGGAATCAAACATTATCCCTTTTGCCATCAAACGGTTTGTATGTTGGCCATTTCAAGCAAACAATGTTCGTCTTCGGAAAAGATGAATTTATACTTATACTATACGCAATATGAACATGAAGACCGCCTCATTATCAACCATAGTTTGCAGAAAATCAATATTCTGAAAATGGAGAAATTGGATTAAAGTAAACTAACTTGCAAATGTAATATTTGATGAAATCAATTCAAATAAAAACTGGAAAATGTTTGTTCTCTCTGAAATCATAGTAGTGATGATGTACCAGTCCACAGCATTCACATATAGATAACTATAAAGTTCTATATATATGAAGAAATTTGAATTCATAGTGCCTGCAATGCTTAATCTATAGTTTCTACAAACCCAGGTCAACCAGTCACAGAAAATATTCTCAATCATCAGTCTTCTCACTTAAAGTTGTGCTCTGTCACGAATCCCATTCTTTGGAAAAGACCTGAATCATGGTGGGTAAAGATGCTCAAAGCACATGGTTTATCATCTAAATCATCATCATCATTGAAGCCTTTCTCCCATCAGATACGTGGTTATAAAAGGTTATTCTTTGAATCTAAATCATCCTCTTTAATTTACAATGGGTTCGACATCCATAATCTGTTATCAATATATGCACAATTTACAAAGATTATCATTCTTTCCGCCCAACATTCATGGTTCACAGTGATAGTAATGTCAGGCCTGCAACTTGCAAAACTGATATCCTGACATACCAACACATTCATTATTGAAAAGCATCATTCAATCAAGCATTGACCGGAAAGATTACACAATCCTAAAGTAGTTTGAACGGGATAAGTGGATTAACAGATAAATTCACCCTATCTTTAGTTTGAGTGAATGTAACTTCCAAAAGAATGGCAATCATAGCAATTACAAGTTCAATTGAAGGCATGGTAGTTCCATCATACCAGTAAAGCAATGGTGGTATGTATACAATAGATAGAACTTAGAAATATAATTTGACAGTGCTTCAGTGGCTAGTGAGCACTAATTATGCAAAAATAGATGACTTTGAACATGATATGGCAGTTTGGTGCTACAGAAGTGCTTGAATGCATGGCAAAAGCATGTATTTTGGAAGAGAAATTGAATTTTCAGCAGCAAAGCAAAACATGATAGCTAGCAAGCATACTAGACAAATGTATATAGATCGTGGCTTTAATAACTGGGAAGAAGTTGCAGAATCACCATATCCACAAATGATTGTCCAACATATTTTCTTAATAGATCACTAAAATCAGTTATGCAGGATGTAAATTTAAAAGTTAGGTGCAATAATGGGAAAGAAAATGCTCAAAAAGATAAAAAAGTTAGCGCCAACAAAGTTGGTGTGAGAACAAGAACTCTCAAAAGAGATACAAGAAGTGCCCAGGAAGCCAGCATGGGAACATATTCTAGAGATATTCTGAAACAAAGGCTGCATCTGATGTAGAACATTTTGACTATATAGTTGCAATGCATAAGCACCTTACTTATTTCTCCATCTCTTACTACTAAAAACGAGTCTTAACTCTTACCCCGAAGAAAAGAAAAAAAATTGCTCACTATACCCAATGAATCAGAATATTTCTATAAACACATAAAGGCTATCGTATTCATCATCTGACATCTCTTATCTCAGCCTTCATCAGGACTGACTATGGTATGTCATAATTTTGACATGAGAGGAAACAATTAGTAGCAAAATTTTCAACTAAAATTTTTATTATAGGCCTGTCCATTTTATCCAAAGGGAGTCCCTCATGCTATCTAATAGGTACTCATAGGGCATGTGGAAAAATGGCCATAATGTAGTGTCATGGAAAGAATTTTAGACTTTACTAGCTGCTGGAGTGAAGGTTTATAGACTAAAATATAGGAACATGCTCGTCGTTGAGGAGAAAGGTAACGTAGCTAGGCTGACGAACAAGGTGAGATTTTTTCAGATTTGCAGGTAATACCAGGCTTTGGTTGCCTCGATCAGATTCACAACATTGCATAAATAGGCTTGATTCAAGATGGAGAGAGAATTGCTAGATGACCTCCAATCTTGATGGCTGTTGGCTCTAGTCTAAATCTCTATCTAATAGGGTCTATCAACTCCAAAAATAAATAAAAGAGATTCTCATTGCCAGTGTCATTGCCTGGAATGAGTTGTAATTAACTGATGTTTATATGTAGCGACTATCCTCTTAAATAGATTCCTTCGTCATCCTAAGTGGCACACTAAAATCCATTTTCGCATTCAAATAAGTCATAAAAATGCAAGCCACGCTTATACAGAAAGAGAAGCACTAGCAGCCTCCTGGCTGCAGGGCACCAGCGATCTAGAAAAGAGCATTGATTAAGTAGAACATAAGGGGATTGGAGGGAGAGGGGCACCGACCAAGCAAAAAGGTAATTCAGAAGGAGGAGGAGGAAGGAAGGAAGGAAGAAAGAAAGCAACAGTGAAATGCCTACCTGGTATAATTGCTGCTTGGGTGACCTGCTGAAGTAAGGAATGGAGATGCAAAACATTAAAATAGATAGCTGGCTCAACTGCTGCCTGGGTGGGTTGCCAGAGTAGCAAAACAAAGAAGCAAATCAAAAATAATGTGCCAACATGGGGGTGGGGAAGGGAGGGTTCCACCAAAATAAGTGTGCCCAGATGCCTGCGTAGGCTGGTCTTTAACAAATCTGTGCGCTCCTTGGCCTGTTGAATTTATCATTAGGGTTGCTCTAGAAGCTGTTGTGGAAGGAAAAGGAAGAGAATCTAGAGAATGAAGCATGATACTTAAAGCAGTGCTGATATGTCTCAAATCAAATATCTTAATTACTACTTAATGAATGAAAGATTGCTTCAGGAATTAACCACATTAGCAAACAAGTACTGAGGCACTTGCTTCATTTGACAACTTATATGTATTTCAATAATTGACGTGTTGTATCCTAAACTCAAAGTATTTAGTACATTCCTATATGATGATACATATCAAAAAATTTACCTAAATAAAAAAACAGACTGCCCAAACAAATTTTCATGCAAGCATTGAAAAGAAACTCAGAGAATCTTACAAGGTTACTTAAGGCTAATGTGCTAGTCTGCGAAGATGGAGGACTTTAGTTTCGTAGAATTGAAGACTACAGTTAAGGTTTTGACAATGTAATCAAAATGGAGACAACAAGACTATGGAATGAATCCAATCTGGTGCACCATAGTGCATCAGTTGACTGACAGAGAGGAAAGACCTTGGCACCAACAAAGATTAACTAGAAATATAAGAGTGTTGCCCTCAGAAAATGGAAAGAGAAAATTCCCGCATCAAGAGCTGCAAATAAGGCAAATCTGCAAAAAGGCACTGACCAGAGAGTTGGATTGAGATTATATTCTCCACTATCATTGAACAGAATTACAAAGCACACTACCACTTAAGAAAGAGAGAAATTTTTATGGATGTGCATCTGCCATTGTTCTCTTTCTGCATTGTAGGGTAAGTCACAAAATCTATGGCTTTCAGTAAACATGTGACGAAAATGTCAACTAGACAAGGAGAGTAACAGTTAATTTGAAACGCATGCTATCTCTTCACTGGTTTCTACAAATGCACCAGAAATCATAAAAATAACCACATTTCTAGCAACATTTTATTTCATATCTGCAAACATGATGCTATCATACAAACATTGCAAAAGAGGACATGTACAGTAAGGGAAATCATATGAATTACTTGATAGAGAATACATGCACGTTAGAAGCAAAAGCAGACATAACCATCTTTGCACATTAGAAGAAATTGGAAAAACATGTATCACCAAATGCTTGACTGAGAAAAATTTACCAGAAAAGGAGTATTCTTGAATGTCCGCTGTTAGAATCAACTAAAAATTAGTGATTCTCTTGCTAGCATAACAACTGCAGAGGTTAATTATTAAAAGCAGAAACTTACATTCTATACTTGACTGATTGTTTAGATATTTCACCAAAAGGCACATAACTGACTTCATCAAGGATCTGGTAATCTTTTTTCTTTCATAATTAAGACAAAACAGAGGTCATTTCAGCACACTAAAGAATTTATTTAGTAACTCAGTTAGAGATATAGGTAAATACTGGAGAAAGATTGTGAAAAGAACATTTGACAGTTATATATCAATCATATAGAAAACAAATAGAGCATATTTTTCTAGAGCAGGAACTGAACAAGTAACATGACAAGAATGGATAAAGATATTACTATTCTTTATCATTTTATCAATGGCGATAGGCAACCCCCTGAACAGAATATCTGCTCCCAGAGGGCTGTGTTGCTGAAACTTCTTCAAGTATATAGGACATTTACATATCATTGTTTTTTGCAATATTCCATCTTGTGTGATGGAATCATTGATTTCATCCTCACAGAACCTCAAACTACATTTCACCCATCCCATATTTGCACATAAAACTTGGAAAGACATTGTAGCATGTGTGGTAACAAATGCTCAATTGAGAAAAAAATTCTGTACAAGGAGAATTCACCAATGCCTACTATAAGAATCAACTAATGTTAAGCAATTTTCTGACTAGAAAACTAATAATAAGTTAATTAGAACAAAATAGAAACTTCCTTTCTAAACTAAGATATGCCGTACTGTACTGTACCAGTTCAGTACCGATATCCGGTATGGGTGGCGTACCAATACTAGATCAGCCAACAAAATTTCATACTATACCGTACGGACACTGTGCTAGTGTGGCACCAGTACGGAGTCCGGTACTGAGATGGCGAATCTTGATCCAAATACTTTCTTAACATAATTGTGTTCCTACCTCGTACTTTCAGTAGAAGGCACATAAGTGACTGCATTCCATTCAAGAGATTGCAAGTCTTTGTTGCATAATCAAAATAACACACAGGTCTTTGCAGCATATCAGAGAATTTAATCACTAGCGCAGTTTCATAGCATATGTAACCTCTGGAGGAAGATGTCAAACAGGTCATACGATGGTTTATATCCATCACAAAAAAAATAAACTCAGCACATTTTTCTACACAGCACAGAAACTGAACAAGAAAGACAACAAGATACAAATTGATAAAAAGATAGCCAAGCAATTTTGAAATGCAGTGTACAGTGCAAATTCTTCTAACAATAGCAATAGAAAACCCCTAGCACAGAACATTTCCTACCCCATATGGCTGTTTACTGGAACTTCTTCAAGTATATAGCATATTTACATATCATTGTTTTTAAAATTTTCGAAGTTTCAGCAATACAAACACTAGAAACCACTGAAATAAAAGGTTAGGGTTGCCCTTCAGATACAAATAATTATCTATAGGAACTTCTTTTTCCCCTTTTGAATTGCCAATCTTGAGAACAAGCATCAATACCAGTGAAAAAAGGCCTTTCCGAAGCATAAGAGCAATATTTCTTATATAATTTGATGGTTATGACACATGTTTGAGGATTCCACAACCAACTTAAGCCGGCATCAAAACCCTCGTCCCGGTCAAAACATGCATGCACAAGGCGAGGCATATGGTAACAATAACCATGGACTTGGCACTGATGAACTTTAACACTTCCAATCCCCTCGCAATCACCTCCTCACTGACAGCATTAACCCCTCTCCTCGCACCCTCATACAGCCTCCAGAGCACAAAATCAAGAAATGACCTCACCGTTTCAAATGTTATCCTTCCCGTGATATCAAGAACAAACCTCCGGTTGCTCGCCACTGCCAATGAGGAAGAAACCTGTTGAACCCATCCACCACCATCCTTCCTCTTATGATCAAATGCACTTGTCCTCTCATTCTCCTCCCCTTGCACCAAACCTTGAACTCTGCTAACCGAGGAGCCCGAGTTGGAGCTGGCGAGCACCTGGTGCGAAGTCTTTACTAGAGTTTCCACAGCACCATTACAGACAGAAGTTAACATATCCTTCATCTTGGCCTCATGGTTGGGATTGGTGAGGCCGGAGAAGATTTCATCATAAGGATTGATATCCATTGTCTTGTCGAGGTACACCGCGACGGCAGTGCTCACGAATAACTGGATGCAATCACCGATCAACTCCCGGCACTTATCGCTGCAAATCACGGGAACCCACCGCGGCACCGCCGGCGAGTCCGACTGCGTTGTGCCGACCTCTCCACCGTCGGTACCTCTCGAGGAGAAGGCCATCACCATGCTCCTCGCGAAGCTTCCGGCCACCACGGAGACAAAGCCGGAACCGGCGTTGGAGAAGAGCTTATCGAGAAAACGATCAGACAAGCTGGATCTCGACACCGACTCGGATGGAACCGCGCTGGATTGGAAGCCGCGCAAGATTCCGACGGTCAGCGCTTCGGTAACCCTAGAGAGCGAGCCGGAGAACTCATCCGAACGGGCAATCTTGGAGATTTGATTCAAGCTGGTGGGGATCTCGTCGGAGTCGGAGCGGAGAAAGAGGTTGAGGTCGGAGGAGACGAGGGCTACGGTCTCGGCGGAGGAGGCGGCGGCGTCGGCAACGGCGACCAGGGTTCCGACGAGCCTGGCGAACTTCCTGCGTTTCCGGGCCACGGAAGGGAGGTGGTAGAGCTTGTAAGCGCCGTATCCGGAGATGCCCGCGGCCGCAGCGAGGACGAGCCACCGCCGGCGGCGGCGAGAGAACTCGACGAGGCCCATGGGAAGCGGAGAAGGATCGATCGAAACGCGAGCTGATGACGCTGGGGAAGTAATGGGGGATGCGTACCGTGGAAGAACTCCGACTCCGAGCCGCCAACAATTAGAGAATTTATTTACTTTATTATTATTTTTTTTCAATTCTTCGCCACGAAAAAAAAAAGGGGCTGAGAGAGCAAGCGATGGATCCCGCGAAAAAGACAGGTGGGCGGGGTCTGGTCACCGTTCCTCGGGTGATGGAACTTATCGGCAGAGCGCGTGAGGAGAAGAAACTTCTATTGTTGCGTTGTAGTTGGCGGAGCAAGGGTATTAAATTGTACCGGGAGGGGTAGGAGAAGTCAGGCCGGCGGGCTAGGCTAAAAATCTCTTTGTTCCCTCCAAGCGGGTGGAGGAGAGGAAAGGAGGGAAACGGGGAAAGAGAGCGACCGACCCGGGCGGGCGAGGTGGGTTAAGCTGGACCGAATCGGACCGTTATATGAGGGGAGATGCGCTGTTGGGCCGGGTTCAAGTCCGGAGGCGAAGGACGAAGGAAACTAGGATTGGGCAGCTTTCTGTCCCTTTCCAGCTCTCTTGTTTTCCCTTAACCTCCAATCCTTTCTTTTGTTTTGTGACACTTAAATTGGAGATGAGCATTTAGATTTAGAGTAACTTTTGTGGAGAAATAAGAAATTTGTACATAAGTTTGAGATAGGTTTCCGCCTCCATCAATGTTGTGAGTTGTGATTAATTCTCTCATGTTTACTGACCTTTTTCCTTAATGACTGGAATTTGGGGCTGAGATTTGGATGTTTTCCTCCGCGTACCAACCCAAACTGACCCTACTAAATCCTAAGTGGAGTAGCACTGGTTTGAACCGGAGTTGGGCTAGGTTGATCGAGGATCAGGGCGGCTCAAGTAAGTTCTGGGAGGTGTATTTGGCACCATTCATATTTGTCGCTGGATCCAAGGTGAAAGTTGAGATAAGTAGGAACCCGAGATAAAGGTGAGACCAGCTATGCTCTGAGCTAAAATATCTTATACTGATGAATAAAGAAGATGTTGATGATGCAGCCGACTAGTCTGCCAAAATGTCAAAACCGACCTAAAAATAAAATTCTTTTGCTAGAGTTTTTCGGTAAAGGATCCTCCAACGCTCAAGTTAATCAAATTTTAGAGACACAGTAAAAGAAAGAGAGAGAGAGAGAGTTTCTACAGACAGTAGAGTCGAGATAATAACTTACCTAAGTGTCCTCTGGTTTCTCTTATATAAAGAATGGGGTCGGTATATAGCGTACCAAAATTAACGGAGCATGCAATAACTGCATAAAACGGCTTCCTATGTAGCCATATGGTGATAACCATTTTAATCGTGCAATTATCGCCGAGCTGGCATAACCATCGCCGAAACTGTGGCCTATTCTTGATAAGCATTAACCGCCTCCGAACGGTCTTTAATAAGACATGTGGTACTTCCTCACTGTTTGATCAGGCTATAAGTACTAAGTAGTAAAAATTTGATTTTTCACTCAAACTCTAGTTTTTAAAATAATTTAGAATTAATTTTGCTAGAGTGTTACTGGAACGGTTAGATCTGCATTAGTTGGACTCTGTGATGAGCATCTTCAGAGTTTGGCATTTGAGAATGATCCAACCAGAGGCAAAGACTCAAAATTTGACTAGTTTATTTAAGAGAGAAAATCTCAAATAATAATTCAACCAGAAATGTGAAGTCAATAATAATTTGAGATTTTTTAATGATTTAATAGAATTGAAGAGATGATGAGGAGTAGTGCTCCTGACGCTTTGGTGACCACTGATATTGTTGAGCTTGTTATAGTGAATTCCATGAGTTCTGCTTATCTTACTTCTATCTTTTCATTTTTCAAGATACAAGTCTCTCTGATAATACTGAGTTTATTTAGTGAATGCCTAAAATTCTGCTTACTTCTATTTTTTCAATATATTAATCTCTCTTTCATAAGGTTTGTTTCCTCTTATCTTGTCTTGGTGCTCACCGCACCCAAGGTACAACAACTGCATAGTGTTATGCTTACTTTTTTTTATATTGTTTGAAAACCTAAACTTGATATCTATTGAACAAAGGCTTGATGCCTTAAAGCTAAGGATAATGATGGCAGAGTAGAAATTCCATGATATTCTTGATGCATATCTAGGTTTATTAACATTATCCTACACATCATAGAATTTCCCTCCATGATATCTTTAATGATAAACTTTGCACGAGAAAAAAGTTCTTGCACAAGAAAAAAGAAACTATCATGAATGAAAGCTCAAAATTCCTTACGAATGATGATTACACATTTCCCTCCTCTTGATTCATATGAATCCATGGTAAAGCAAAAGATGTGCTAATCGGAGTATTTATTTGTTGGAAAAATATTGGAAGCATGGTACACCGTACTGGTCAGTACTAATGCATACCACATGAATCATACTATACTAGTACTGAATCGATAAATGGTATGGGGGGCATACTAAGTGTCAATACGCTGAACCGACCCCTATGCTGGGCATAGCAATACATACTAAGAAGTTACCAGTAGGGGGCCAGTACCAAGACAATGAATCTTGATTAAGAGCATTGTAATATCTTTATATTGTGGGATATATTTAGAAAATCTTGAATTTTTTTAATTAACAATGACAATGTGAAATTGTATCTAATTCTCATGGTGGAGTAACCAACAACGATAGCCAACATTAAAAAGAAGTTTGTACATTTTTTTTTTTGGTTAAGTTCTCCTTCTGATACTTTCAACATTTATTGCTCAA
Organism: Phoenix dactylifera; assembly: GCF_009389715.1. Classification (NCBI taxonomy): domain Eukaryota; kingdom Viridiplantae; phylum Streptophyta; class Magnoliopsida; order Arecales; family Arecaceae; genus Phoenix; species Phoenix dactylifera. The sequence goes on from NC_052407.1 coordinate 5,351,576, forward strand.
ATTATTTGAATTTTTGAAACTATGATGGCTTTATGATAAAAACAGGGTGCATGGTGCTGATGTTATTCTATTTGTGGGAGGGGAAATTGTCAACTTTACTAAAGCCCAAGAGAGAAAGGCATGGAATAAAGATATCAAGACTTGCATGAAAGCTTATTAACTGCCTGTGAAATCCTTGTCCACGCCCAGGATAGATACAAGAGCAATAAAAATCAAAATTTTGTCACAGAACTTTAGGGTAACTTGTTTCAGGAAGTAGTGGGGGTCTTATGTATGAAAAAATCAAATGCCCATTAACATTCTCGTATTGGTCATAATCAAGGATATAACTACCACAAATCTAGTGAGCATATCTTGCTTGCATTAAATATTATACTTGTAGAAGAGACCAATAGACATGTATGACTACCTTTTCAGATACTTTTTACTAGCTTGATATTTTGATGTTTTAGGAATCACAGTTAGTTGGAAGTTTTAATAATAAAAAAAGTACTTCAGACAGATTTGTGATCCCTACTAAGAGTATCTTATGTGGGATCTATATAAGTTCAAAGAAATTGTTGGAGCCGAGCCTGGGACAATGAGAAACTTTGTTGGTTAGTCTGTTGCCTTGAATTGCATGTGTTTATGCATACATTCTTCTTTTTTCTTAATTTTCTCTTTAAGTTTGTTATGTTCTTCTCCTCTTCAAGTGTTCATAATGTTTAAAACACAACCAATATGGTGTGGTGTCAAAGAAGGCTCGACAATTGTTGTATTTATCATGATTATATTCTATATGATCAAAAAACCACATACAATTTGTGAGGCCGTGCAGGCGTGTGTTTAGTCCCACCCCGGTTATTTGCTAGGTAGATCTTTGGTATTTATATGGGATCAAAAAAATCTAAATAATACTTTCGAGCTAGTCACTTTGAGTGAGGTCCTGGATTGTAACAAATGGTATCAAAGCGGAGTGGACTCAACCTATTACCTATATGGACTAGGTAATATAGTATATGTACACTGCAACACGGATCTATTGGGGCTAGCCATGGGCCGATCGTGTGTTTGTGATTAGATTTGAATGGATTTGAACCCTTATCCCGATGAGGACATCAGGGCTTAAATGAGTGGAGTATCTGAGGACCCGTGCGGGCATGTTTTTTGTCCCATATCGGTTATTCACTAGGTAGATCTTGAGTTCTTATATAGAATCAAAAAATCTAAATAATATCTTTAGGCTAACCATTTTGGATAAGATCCTGGGCTGTGGCACAATCATCAATCACTAATCACTACTTCACTAGCATCCAAACCTGTACATATACACACTATGCAGCATTCAGCCATCAGCCACTGCATTCAAAACCTAACCATGGCTGTATCTTGGATATTATGAGGAAAGAAGAAGCAAAAGCTAAATCAATGAAGCTTTTGTATTATGTTAAATGTAGCGAGTTATTGAAATTGAATTTGGCAGTTCTTTTTTTCTGAAAACACCATCATGCAATTCTGTACCAAAAAATTTACAAAGACAGAAATAAAACAAATTTCTGTACCATCATGATTAACCTGGATTTGCTAACATTCCATAAGCTCTATGTCGATGCTACCCCAGTAATCGATTGGGAGGTCTTTGGCTTCTGTATGGATTTTGTTTTTATAAGATTCTTCATAGTTAAATTACATGCTCTGTTTTTCAAATTAATATAGTGGACTATCAAGGAAAGAAGAAGCAGATTAACCAAATGCTCACAATGTCACTTAAAAAAAGCTTGGGACTTGTTGCTGTCCATGCAGTCTTAACTGCAAACGATCATACATCAAGAATGTGCATGGACGATTATATTGTCAGCAAGATAATTACTATGTGTAGGTTCATGGGTAAGTTTGAAGGTCATTTGGTTATGGCATATCAGTTTATCATGTCTCGGTATATGTATTGAGAAAAAGCCCAGACATAAGCATATGATAACCAACTAGCATTATCATTAGATATCTTTCCCTTCCAGATTGGACTCAAATCTGAGCTTTCCTACTTTTACCAGGTAATAAAAAGAATGTACACACAAATGAGCTATCCATGGCCTGATTTTACAGTGACACTGGTAGGTCTTTTGGGACAGGATTATTTTACATTGATGCAGGTTGGTCTTCTGGGACAGGCCTATTGTAAATTTTGATTTTATTTGGCCCACTTCTGGTCCGATGGCATGGAGATGTATGTATTCAAACACTCCTCACCTTCCTAACTGGCTAACGTTTTGCATTTTAATCCCACATTGTTTCCCAAGCTGGTTGCTTGTTCTCTTCTGAAAGCCAAAAGCCTGTGCATCTATGATGTATCAGTCTCTGGAGTGATGCTGAGCACTGCATAGGAGGGTATCACCAGGAGTATATTGAGAACTGACAGTATCCAACTTGAGGGGGACCCAACGACCGTGGTTGACTGAATTCAGAACCTCGTGGGAGCAAATAGCGAGCATCCACTGTTGTAAGACATCCACAAGATAATGATGGGTTATACCGTCTTCTGGATCAATCATGTATATTGGGAGGCGAACAAAATGGCTAACTGGGTTGCCTTCTATGTGGCTTAGCATTCTGGTGGTTGTTTGTGTGAAGGCTTGAGGCTACCGCTTTTTCTTTTTGTATTATTGTATCCTCTGATTTACGTAGATTTACTCATACTAGAGTTGTACGATCTATCTGTATTATAAAAAAAATAATAATAAAAAAGCCAAAAGCCTGCTCAAACTACAAAACATATAGTACTGCTGGTTTTTTAAACTTAGCCGAGTGCATGTCTACAGTTGAGAAACATAGTACATCTGCATGGTTCTTTTATCTCAGCGAAAGTATGTAGACCTATTGATTTTTGAATGAAATTAGGTTTCTTTTCAGAATGAGAATTTTGAAGCCTGCTGTTTGAAAAGTAGATGTTCCAGCATGCAACAAGCGAATATTTCTGCAGTCGTCATGGGAAATTAAGATCACCCTGGCTGTTCTCTCCCATTGCATTACGTGTTTGTTATTCTTTGCTCAATGATATAACAGGCTAATATTTCTGGAAAAGTTAATATTTTTACTGTTATATTAAAGCTTCCTTGAACACTTGTTTGAAAGGTTCTTTTTCTTTCCTTTCCTTTTAACAGGATATCCGCACAAGGTGTGTAATGTAAACTATTGAAGGGTGTTAACAAAGCCTGGATGCAATCTATAGTGAGTTTAAGGAACTTGAATGGCCACACAATTCACAGTGTATTGTCAACTTCTCTGAACATGTTAAGGAGAACTATCCATTTTTTTAAGATTGGAGGATCTAGAACCAGGAAATACTAACCCCATCGATCCGAGAGACACTCCTTCAGGGTAAATTAGCAGAGTTTTGGCCAAGGATAGTTTGTGGACTTTCAGATATTTTTTTTTTCTCTTAGTTCACTATAGACACTGTCAATAAACTCGATAATGTTGAGCTTGAGCAGTTTCCTAGGATGCCAGAATTTTTATTTATGTTATCTAAAAACCAAAACATCTGTGCACACGTACACCAGGGGAGAGCTCTACTGCTTATAACCATTTGTCAAAACTAACTGCATGTTTTAGTTCCTTATTCTATTAATTTCCTTGATTTTTTTACCAATACATTCAACTTTGAGTATGACATACTGTACCAAATTGGATGGTACAAACCATACCGATTTAGTACCAATATATAATATAGAGAGCATACCGATATTTGGTACGCCAAACTGGTTCTATACAAAATGTACAGATATAGTGACAGAATAGCATTGGTACCGTTGCTATCCTTCTTGAAAACCAGTCTATAGCTTGGTTATTTTATCATAAGTGCATGATGCCAGGACCTACAGAAACTTGTCTATGAAGCAATTTAATCCGAGATATCAGCCCAACAATCATGTCAGGTTAGACAACTTTTTCTTTGGAGAAGAAAATGTTGTCTAATCTGACATGGTTATTGGGCTTATATGTCAGAAGCCACTTGAATATCTTCTCTCGCTTTCATGGCCTGCTCCTGCAACCATCAAATTAAGCTTCTGTTTCATCCTACCATGGATGCTTTGCAGTAAGGTAATCTTGGGACTTCTGGGTGCTTTCTCCATCACCCTAGAAGCTGTGAGATAAACCTCTCAATTCATTTTTTCACCAGCTTTCCTCCAAAGGAAATCAAGCGGCTTGTATACCTATCCACATCCTTAAGCCCTCCTTGTCAGGAGCCAATCAAAAAATGAGTGTCTTTCCATGTCTTTTCGATAGTAATCTAGTTATTATCTGGCTGACATACAACATTGTAAAATTGCCAGATTCTCTTCTGTTCCCCCAAAAGTATGTATCTTCAAGTCCTTGCAATCTGATTAGATATTAGCCATGGTTTGTAATTAAAAACGTAGTTGTTCATAGTCTTCTAATATTCCCATATTGTTAAACGCTGGCCAAGGACCTCCAGTTTACCTGCTATTTCTTCTTTAAGCCAAATTCCCATCAAAACCCCATTTATCGCATTTTGAATTACGGTGTTAAAATTCTCATCCTATGCCACTTTAGAATAGATTGCTGCATCAAAGCATCAAATAGTTCATGTCATCGCATTTTAGGAGAATAAGTATTCTATATATTTCCTGGTTGGAAAATTGCCAGATTCTTACCAGTTGAAATACTCTCCTGCTTATAGATATGTTGATTGCAGGCAGCTTCCAATCCTCATATTCAAGCAACGCAGCATCCTCTACCACTGAATGGTTTTAAGACCTACATTTATTGTAGATGTGCAGCCCCTGTTAGAGCAGCTCTCTACTATCAAATCCATTTTGCAATTAAAGTCTCGCTTTTAAAAACCAATCCCATCAATGTAAAATTTAACTGGACAAAGGCCTCTTATAGGTTCATATCTTTAGTTAAGGTAATGACACAATACATTCATGGATCTTTTCAATGAGAAAAGAAAGTAGGGTAATTCAGAGAAAAGCTTGAGAAACAAGCTGGTGTTATCCATGAACTCCATACAATTAACACAAAGTGTGGCAATAAATACATTGATAAAGATAGGACATATGTGCCAAAGATGTGCTTCTTTTATTTTTCCAAGGAAAAGGGTGGAAAGACTTGCCTGGAGGAATTACTAATTAGTTGTAAATTCTTGGGGAATGCCTCCCAAGTTTTGAACCCAGGACCACCTCCAATTGGAAGTGAGATGCAACCATTGGGCTATGATAGTTTTCTGCAACAATAAATGTTGGTTAGCTTGGTACGTTGCTTGGATGCATTCTGCACTTTTCTTCTGGCTAATAATGGGTAGAGGCACGTATAACTTATCTCTTTATCCATCTTTTTGGTGGTTTCTAAACTATAAGGCGTTTTTGATTGAACATTCATGCAAGTCATGGGTATCAAATAAAATTGGTGATTAGAATTGCAGTAAACTATAATATTATAATACCTCAAAAGCTTAAGCTGATAAGAAAAGAGTCAACAATGTATATCAGGTGCAACCCGGATTACATATATGAAGGGATAACAGGGTCCCTGAGGACCTCCATCAAATCCAAGCCTTAATACCATGTTGAGTAACCAATTGACCTTAAAAGTTTAAGCTGACAAGGAAAGATCCAACAATGCATATCAAGCTTAACAACGAAGCATGGAGATAGTTAACGAAAGAGGTGGTGGGTGTCAAGTATCAATAGGACACTGGGTGCATTCTTTTTTGGGCTCCCAACACTTCTGGATTATGAAAAGAGCTTGATTTTAATGTACATGAAAATATCTCCTGTTTGGTAAGTTTCTAACTTGTAGTTTGATTGAATATATTACGATTCGATGTTGCAAACGGCGAAATGGAAAACCAAAGCAGGAAACTCACTCCAGGACCAGTTTCAGGTACAAACTGCAATCACTCCAGTCTGAATTTGTTTTAATGTGGTTGTGGTCCATCAACTTGATCTTTTGTGTGGTTGTAATTTCTCTCAGGCGTCGCATGGAATCTTATCGTGCCATCATCAGCATCTTTTTCATTATGGGGAACGGCTGGAGGCTAACATCAAGTTGGTCATGTGTGGCTGCTCCATGCAGAGGGAGCCACCACTATGAGATGCTCAGGCTTCATAAAGTCATATATGTGGTTATGGGACTTCAGAAACTTAAAAACTACTCCCATGGACCACCAGGATGCAGCTCTTGTGAATTAACGATTAGAAAGTGAGATGATTAAGAAGGTTTAACTTGGTATCGGCAAGACTTAAAGCTTGCTCATCGGGAAATAGCCGTAAGTGATGATGTAATGGGATCTTGATGTAATTCCGGGGGCCTGGATAGATGCCTTGAATCCCTTTGTGAGACTACGACATTGAGGGTAAAAGTTAGGTTTTGCACCCTCTCAATAAACCGTATCTGTATGAGCAAATCATGGTGAGAAATACTGATTAAAGTTATTGATGATGGTGGTGGTGGTGGAAGAAGTGGTGATCACTAAAAGTTTATGCATGGATTTTATTTTTATTAATTTTGTTATATGGTTTTTGAAGCGAACGTCTAGAAGCTCTTCATGTCATATGTCAGTTGTTGAAAATATTTTGCCTAAAATTTACTATAACTTTATTTTATAGTAGTATTATAAAGGAATAATTAATCTACTAGAATAAAATCAGTAGATTGAAAAGAGCTTGCCTAAATCGAGACCTGTGATATATACTGTCTTAAGAACATAATACGCTTCCTACGTACTGGTCTACAATAATTTCATCTCCGCGGTACAACACTCCACTCAAGTTTTTTAAGTTAAAACTCCAACATCAGTATCCTCAAGTTTTTTTTTTCCTTTTCTTGTTTGCATGCAGTGGTAATCTTTTGACTTGGAATTCTAGCTTTTGGTGAGTATTTTTCACGACAAATTTGAGGGGCAACTTTAATGCGCTATAGCTTCACAGAATGTTGAAATGAGTGCCTCAGTATGGTGCCTTTTTCTTATTAAAATTTTGGGGTTATGGCATTATCCAACGCCGGATGGTATGTTTACATGATTGATTCTCTCATTTTGCAGTTACCCAAATGCTAACAATATGATGTGATGATCCCTCTGGTATGGCCCCGAAAGTGATTATAAGGTGGTCATGTGTTGAGGCTGAAGTGGGAGTAAAAGTAGAGGCAAGACTCTTTGGAAAAGAGGGTTTTTTAAGTGATGGTACTGTGGGAATGATTTCTAGCATGGACTGCGACTGTATCTTAGAAGTGCATCACCTGAAAACAGTTTGAAAATGACAAAACAGGATGATGCATTGGCATTAGAAATGCATGATCCAATTTGGGTCTCCTTCTCCATTTTTTTTCTTTTCCTTTACGTCTGTTTTAAGAAGAAGGGCTATGGAAAACGTATACGTGATGGTAAAAGATATCTAAAACAATTTCAAGCGCATCTTATAACTTGGATTATGAAGGGTAATTACATGAAAGCAAGTTTTTTGTTGGTACAAAGAAATTAGCAAGTTGATGAGTGGAAGGAACTTATTGAGATAATGCAGTACCAAGCAGAAGACTGAAAAATATGGTCGCATTGCGATCATTAGGCATCAAGTTATCTTTCATTTTTGACAAAAAGTAGGGTAATACAAAATGGGGCAATAAAAAGAAAATTTGTGCGGGAAACAAAAAGGAGCATCTCAACTAATTAAAATGTAAAGTCAAACAAGTGCCATAAAACCTTTCTAGATTTATTTCTTTTATTCTAATGTATCCCTCTTAATCCTATAATTCTTAATGAAAGAAAACTAGGGAAGTGCACCTTCTTACAGTCACATAAAACAAATTCTTCAAAAAATAATATAAAAAAAACAACTCATCTCGCTCAAGAGAAGTTTGCACGCTCTAATAGCCACGAAAGCCAAGCGTTGCGAGAGACCCCATATAAACTCCCATGTGGAAGCAAATCTAAACATAGTTATTCACATGTCCTTTTTCTTTTATTTTGTTTCTTTTTTCTTTAGCTGAGGGAGAAGAATATAGGATCCTCTGCAATGCGCTATTTGCATCACAGAGTGCTGTGCAGCATTTAATGACAGCCATCAAGAGCTAGACTGACAATTAAACAAGGCATGCCATGTACGACATGTAAAACTATCTTATTTGATGGTTTTTCATCTCTTGATGGCAGCCGTCAAATATAACACAATGCTCTACTATGCAAACTGGATTCGCGCTCGAGGGAGAAATCCCCATTGGACTCCTAATCAGTAGAGTTGAATTAGTCTACCATGAGTTTATCCTGATGGACAAGAGAATGAGGGGAAGGGGATGGGAGGCCAGCAACATAAAAAAAATGGCAATAAAGATTTGGTTCAAAGAGGGCTCTGGCCTGAAGTGGTGGCGATAAAAGGGTTCAGAGTACAACTTTTGCACCACAAAATTTTGTTCTAGTATGATATATAGTGCATCACAGTGACGAAGGAGAGGCATTCATCTCCGAAATAGATGATGTGATAACCATCTATGGTAGTATAGGACCCTCCGTGCAGTGCAAAAGTCACATCCCAAAGGACCGCTTGCAAAAAAAACAATAGTTTCTGGTCTACCACTCTCGTGCCAAACTCCAGTTGCCGTCGGCATCGGAAGAAAAGTTTCAGTAGTCCGGTAGCCCATTGAATCCACTTCTGCGGGAAAAAGACATGCCCAAGAACCGGATCCAAGTAATAGTCCCAGTTCACTCCGTCATGTTCCCTCTCCGTATCCAACTTTATTGCCATCAACCTGCTAGGTCTTCGGCTTTTGTTTCGGAGAGAGTGAGTACACCATTGAGCCGCGTTAATGTTGTCAGAAATGTTCCAACCTCCGACAGAAGCCACTTACTCCCTGGAGATGAAGGCACAGGACACCCTGTGAGTCTGAAAGCAAGGACCTTACTAACTTTGTCTTGGGTGGCACACAAGTTAATTGGTCTGTCGTGAGAAGCCTCGGTGGGGTGCTCAATTTTCGGAATCAGAATTGATGTAAACTTTTCACTGCCCTCAGAACATTATGTTTGAAAATGGGCTAGTAATGTTCCAAAAACACCAGGAGGAAAGCTATTTGGCCCCTGAGATTTTATCAGAAGCCATAGATCACAAGGCGAGCGCAATCTCGACATCAGTGACCACAGCAAAAAGGTAGATGGGGGCAGGGCTTGTATCTTTGGCACGCAAAGATTATTCGCATTCTTTTGCACGAATCTATCGGTAGATCGTGCAAACATTGCTTTGGTATCGGTACAGGCTGATGAATAAGAGAGTTTCGAATGTTCTAAGAGCTTAGTAGAGTACGATCCAATGAACGATATCGCGAAAGAAGATCAATTATTTTTTCGTGCAGAAGATACAACCTGAACCCAAGAAACATCTGGATCGCTATTCAAAAGCACTTGGTCAACAGGTGGGAGGTTGGATCCCTGAAGCAAGATGATAATTCTCATTCGGCTTATTAATAATAGAACAATCAAACTTAGTCAAGCCGCTAATTCTACGTCTGTCATCCGGTTATGATCTCAGCAATCAGAAATCTAAGGACAAACTTCAATTTTGGTATTCTTTTACATAAAATGGCTGAAACCCATGAAACTGTGCTAGTCAGGCGGCTAATTCTATTCCATCTAAATCCCCATGCTGCAACCAACCAATCCTGGACTTCTATTTCGAAAGGTTTCGATCGGCCAAGATTATGATATTCGGCTATCCTCTCCCTTAATAATTGCAAATTTTCTGCCTCCATCTACTAAAGATCTGCGATTTGCTGTTCAATCTCCCTAATTCTCTGAAATGTAATTCCAAACACATTTGAGTTCCAAGTCTTTAGAACTTGTTTGTAGTCTTTATTCTGTAACAGCCTGAACATTGGAGAGTCATTGTGATTAATCATCCAAATTTGATGTACAGCCTCCCACAACCCAGCATGAGACATATATATATTTTCAGAACACTGGACTCCCCAATTGCAACAAGAAGGGGCAGCGAACTAAACAAACTCTGAGGGGTACTACTTAATCTGTCTTCCACCACCACCTCTACCAGAAAAACCAAAAAAGAAAAAGAAAAAAACAGTAGACGGTGCCAACCATCTGATTTAAATCTTGTTTATAAGAAAAATGATTTATTGATTCATATAAATCAAAAAGTATCATTGCAAAAAATCCAGTCCTTTGATCATTCATCAAATTCTCTTTCCTCTCATATTGTAAGGACCAACACGGGCACATGGTTAGTCTAACATCGACTATGCACTAGATAAATGTTGGGCACTTATACAGGGCCAAGGAACTCAAATAATACCTTCCGGTTAGCCTTTTGAATGAGGTCTTAAGTTGCTACAAATAGTATCAGAATAGACTCGACCCATGGTCCATATAGACTAGGGAACACTACAGCATGGGCCCATTGAAGCTGACCATATGCAGATCGTAGTGCTTGTAATTAAATTTGAATAGATATGACCCTTAGCCTAGCAAGGATGCTAGTGCTTAAACGATGAAGTATATAAGGACCCATACGGGTGTGTGTTTAATCCCACATCGGCTATGCACTAAGTAGATATTGGATACTTATACAGAGCTAATGAACTCAAATAACACCTTTCGGCTAGCCTTTTTAGATGAGGTTTTGGATTTCTACAAATGGTATCAGAGAAGATCTGGCCTATAGCCTATGTAGACTAGGAAACACTGCAACATGGGTCATTGGGGTTGATCACGAGCTGATTGTGGTGTTTGTGATTAGATTTAAATGAACATGAATCCTTAGCCTAGTCAGGATGCTAGGGTTTAAACGGAAGAGTATGTGAAGACCCATGCAGACGCGTGTTTCGTCCCACATCGCTATTCACTACATAGATCTAGAGTATTATTGCCGCTAAATCCCAAACCGAGGTTAGAGTGCAGCTCAGATGACCTTAAGGTCGGCAAAAGCCAAGCTGGACGAGGTGGCCAAGGTGTGGAAAGTTGATCTCTTCCGGAGATGACCTGCCAGAAGTTTGCTTGTCGGGGAGTTTTTGGTCGGGTACCTTCTGATGTCTAAGTTAGGACAAAGAGGCAACGTTGAAGAGAGAAATTTCAGAAGAGTAAAGTTCTCCAAATAAGAACGGTATAGCATAATATCCGCTTACCTTAGGGCCTCCGGACTACCTCTTTATATAAGATGGTCTGTATTGTCGTTACCTAGACTGATATGATGCGTACCAGTGGTCAGTCATACATTTATGATGTGGCCATCATTCTGCATGGTAGCATACGACACTGATCGCGCGTCGAATGTAGAGCTGCCACAATTATTGTTTGCTGGAACTGCCTATTCTTGTCGGCACGTGTCGAATAGTTTCTTGGTCGATCGGCTCCTCAGCTAGTGCCACAGTTGTTTACTTTGGTCTATACCGAAGTTAAGAAGGTCAGTCCGGCCTAAAATTAATATATCTAATATTTTTTATCAAATATTTAATAGAATTAAAAAATTTAAATAATATTTTTATACTAATTTTTTAGGCGAGGACTTGGATTGCTCCACATATCACTTGCACATATTGCGCACCTGCCAATTCTTTTGCATTGCATGCAGGTGCTTTCCCGTACGATATATCCATCACGAGAACGGAAAGGCAGGAAATGAAGAGGAATAAATGCTTCATATGGAATTATGGATGGAACAGGGGATTGATGATCAACATAAATGGGGATTAAATGGAGAAGCAGAGACAGACGGTGGTCCGTCCCATTAAAATCCCGCGTCCCTCAGCAGGCGACGAGTGGGGGGAGTGTGAATGGGATCCAGTGAGAGTTGTCAGCAGAGCATTAGATGTGGATGGATAATGCTTGTCTATCAAGGAAGAAACGAAGGAAAAAATACAGTGCGGACTTTAAGAAAGCTGGGTTCCAGAGACTTGTTGACTTGAGAGGCAGGAATAAGATCGGTGACATTTAAGACTCGACGAGATCCCCAAGAGGAAGACAAAAAGGGGAAAGGATTGAGATTGACGAACTCATTTCAGCGTGCTTGTGGTGAATGGGCAGTGAGGAGGGGAAAAACAAAACACTGGCCGCTTATACTGTTGGGTGAGGGCTGCATGTCCATTGGCTGGTTTTTGACCAAAGATATTATCAAGTCTTGGTGATTGGTATGAGACTCAGAGGGAGATGATTGGAGGTATTGTGTGACACTTGGAACCAGTATCCAGTATCGCTCACGTTGCTTAGTATAAAAGTAAGAGGAGCAGCGGAAAATTTCGAGTCAGGGGGGCGACTATTATTTCCCAGAAATCTCATTGAAGAAGTTATATATTCTTATAAAAAAAGCATTTATATGGCTGAATATTTTTTTCATAATAAAAAAGGAGTGGTAAAAGTCATGGTTTACTTTTGGTTTCTTTGAATTGACTGGTATTAATTTTTTGCAATTTGGTCTGATTCGTTAGTTCGCTATTTGGACCATGAATTTATTATATATTGGGGCATATGCATGAACCTGTCTCGAGTAATTAATGATAAATTGGGGATAAACCCACAAAATTGAGAGCAATTCACGCACTGTATATGGTTCCATGCAATATTACCCATTTGTGTTCATTGATCGTATACTAAAAAATACTTGAAAAAAGCAAAATTTAAAATTCTTCGAGCAAGTTTTACAAGCAACTTGGTAAACTAGATTAGAAAGTATCTGACTACGGCCGATAGGGCAGATGGCCATTGCCTTTTCAGTGGGATTTTCTGAGGGTAGATCCTTTGGAAGCACTAACTCTGGTATTTGATTGTTGTTTGCTAGTTTGTGAAATGATATTGATTCAACATTGCTATAAGTATCTGAAATGAAGAGAACTAAAACAAAAAAAAGAAACAGAATTACAATAATATTATACAAATATTGTTCCAAAAAAATAATATTATTATAGAAACAAAAAAAAACAATCTTGAAAAGGATAGCTTCACCTTTTTTTTTTTTACCTTTTAATGAGATCACTAACTATTATAATAACCATAATCATGTGAAAAATAACAAGAAAATCATCGGCATTGCTTGAATTACTAATTACTGAATAAATATTTTTAAGCTTGCGTTTGGCTTTGAAAATATTATTTTCTCAAATGAGGTGCAAAAATATCAAACAAATACCTATTGTTCTTCTTATACACCACCAAACTTATTCTTGTCATTATGATTATTATGATCTATGATGATTATTTTAAACCTCGAAATGACGACCACTCAGCACCGCGCTGTAAAAGCTCTTGACCAAACACGCGTTGCACCAAGGCACCGCGTCATAAATAAAGCCAAACTACTCCCGTGGCAGCCCCTCAACCGTCCTCCAAACTCTTTATCCCCACCCCCTGTTTGATGCTTTCCTCTCCCGTCACGGGTGCATCCATCGCGCGAAAGAAGGATATCACCTTCCTTCGCGCGAATCCACCATTGGATCATTAGCCACTCGTTTCGAGATATGTGCCGACTGATGATGCTGACGCTTCGATATCTGTGCGGCGGGTGATCCAATGGTGCCTTAGCCAGAAGGAAGGTGAATCCTTCTTTCGTGCGAAAGATCCAACCTGATACCTGCTTTCCTTCCCCCGCACTATTTAACCTTTCCTAATTCTCTCCCCTTCACATATATCACTGCGCGAATCGACGAGAACAAAAACGTGAAGGGTGGAGCGAAAGAAAGAAAGAGGGAGAACACCCCCACCAAGAAGGGAAGAACCAGCCATGAAGCCCCCCACCACCGCTCTCCTCCTCCTCGCCGCCCTCCTCACCACCGGCGCCGTCCTCTCCACCGACTCGCGCGACCTCGACGACGAGCGCACCTCCTCCTCCAAGCACCGCGGCAGCCACCCGGGCCGCGGCGTCCCCGGCTTCGGCCCCGACCCCGGTGGCTTCTTCGGCCCCGGGGGCGGCGGTTTCGGCATCCCGGGCTTCGGCGGGTGGGGTGGCCTCGGTGGCGGCTACGGCTACGGCTCCGGCGGCCCCGCCGGGGGCTCCGGTGGGCATGGCGTTGTCCGGCCGTCCGTGGTGTGCTCGGAGAAGGGCCCCTGCTACAAGAAGAAGCTGACGTGTCCGTCCAAGTGCTTCACCTCCTACACCAGCTCCGGCAAGGGATACGGCGGCGGCGGCGGTGGCGGCGGATGCAGCTTTGACTGCAAGAAGAAGTGCGTCGCTTACTGCTGATTTCGTAATTAACTTTACCTCCTCTTAGCCCACTATGCGGTCGTCCGCATGCGTTGGATCGTACGCCTTATTTCCATTAAAATAGTATATTATTATACTATATCTATATGCTGGTGTTTTGCTGTTACTTTTATGTGAGTGGGTTGGGATGCTGCTGCTGTGTTATGTATGTCTGTATGATATGGTATGGTTTGGTATGGTATGTATGGGACATAGATGAATAAAGAGGGGGCTTTACGTAGTTCGATGGATAGGGGCTTTTGAAGGGTAGTAAGATGCATTCATAGCTGACTTGGTGTTATTTGAGGTGTGTGGATTTTTTATCTCATGTTTTGTTAATCTTTTGGTGATGGTGAGCTTTCTATGGGTATGTATGTGTGGATTTGTGAGTTAGTAGACTTTGAATGTACCTCAAAGACTTCTCGTAGTTCAGAAGTAGTATTAAAATGAATGTAGGGTGGACTAGCTTTGGCTTTTATTATCCTACTTATTTCTTTTTAGCATGGAATAGAGGACGCAGTTAGGTTTTGGATTGTGTGATGCATTTATACATACTCCCAGCCCAATCTTTGAGCTAAAAATTGCCATTTATTGAATTACTGGTTTCAAATGCAGGGGATTTTGCCAAAAACGGCTGCCATTTTTTTTTCAATCTGCTCCTGCTCTACGCTTATGTGGAATTGAATGAACATAATTCTTATAGTGAAGCATATGGTCTGATAACATATATGTTCTTATCTGTTAATATTCTGATCAAATTTATATCACGAGAAGGTCAGATTTTTTTTAATTACAAAATGTTTATATAATACTGGAAATACTCTTTTTGAACAAATAATATTCAAAGTACTTGGATCAAATCTTCAACAATATTGGCATCAAGTATTTTAAATTTAAATATCACCTATTCTGTACATATATTGCACAGCAAAATCATCCAAGGACCCCTAGATACATAGCATGATTAAAAAAAAAAAATCTGATTTTTGTTGCGAAATCATTGATTAACTGGATTTTTTTCGTGCAAAATTCTCTCTCTCTTTTTTGATACTAATTGGCTTCAGTACATCGATCAGCCCAAGGTAAAGCTGTTCAGGAACTCAAAATTATATCATTTATTAGGAAGATATATAAATGTTTCAGATCCACAGACGCTGTCGTGGTGTCAGTTTAACAGCGAACACACCTATCAGTTCTCAGTTACTCAATTAACATGGCCCATGTGATGGGAACGATGGCTGCCGACCGGCTTTAACCACTTGGGTAGGACTTAGAAGTTAGAAGTTGGATCCTGGCCGTGGACTTTAAATGTTATAGTTGATGTCCTAAAACAGCAAGGGGAGATGCGATTCTAAATAGCTTCATGTAGCCATAATGCATGGTCATGAAGGAAGGCTATAACATACAAGGGGAAAAAAAAAAAAAAGGTAGTAGTAGTAGAAGAAGAAGGAAAGATACGAAAGCGTGTAATTATGGTAGGGGTTTTTTTGCACGGCCAAGAAAGTCAAATTATGGTAGCTTTTGATGTCCTTTTGAAGTTCTCTTCGCATTCAATTTGGAAGTATTTAGGTTACCACGATGAATAAATGTCTAAAAGAAAATAGTTTTATGGAGCAACCGCAGTACTTAGGAAAAGCTTCATTACCATTACCATGTGTTAAATGGAGATTCGAGCACTGCATCACAACCTTACAATGTTTCCACGCGCCTTAGCCGTGGATCTAAAATAAAATTATTCTATTTTTGATGTTTTTGTATATGTTATAGCAACATGATTTAAGATGATTTTATTTAAAACCTACGGTGAATCTAGTCCATCTAATAATATTTTTAAATATGGACCTTTTTTGAATTCCATGATTGGGTCTCACAATCCCAGATGAGCAAGATAATAAGCGTATATTTCACAATAATCATGATCATCCATACACAAAAGAGTAGTTTTGGCATGGAAGGGTTTCGGCCATCAAAAATGGATAGCTATGGTGGCATCGATTTGGGTTCGAGTTAGGTCAAATAAGACCAGTATTATACAAAATTTTGACCTGTATCTTTTTCACCCAAAATTGGGCATTCTGAATCACCTATTTGATCCTAACCTAATTATCTTCGTAGATCGAACCTAATTAAGAAGAACTATCCTTCAAAAATCAATTCAAATAAAAACGTACTCTCATCTTCCAAGTTGAGTCAAAAGTCCGAATCATGCTCAACCTAATAAAATTTGGGACAGAAATTTTGATATGCACCTAATCCTGATTGAAAAATCTTTGACAAAAACCTCACCCAAATAGGGTAGGATCGAGTGGGGTCAATTGTTGCCGCTTGTCAACGCATAGAAGGACTGCAAATAATGCATCATATATTGTCGCAGAAATTTTCCTTCTAATTTTGATATGGGAGAATAACTTGGGGAAGAAAAAAAGGTCTGAGATTTAGAGAAATATAAAAAATAAATCAACGTCTAGACAAAAATCTAAATAACAAAAAGAACACATCATTATAATAAAAAATAATTATCTTATTTTTATGCTCAAGCAAAACTAAGCAGGTGCGTGACTCAGTGCCCTGCCTTTTTCCGCTTCTTTCATATTTTGCTCTGTTCTCTGTAATAGTAATTTCACTCGAGGAAGCAGTTGGATTTGAGGGAAAAAAAGAGAACACTAGAATAATGCAAAGAGTGAAAGAAATAGAACTAAATCCCTGCAGAATGGTGTGCTTTCAAATGATATATAGCTGATAGTTCCGTTTTATTACCTGAAAAGCAATACATAATATCTTAGGACTCCCCTTCTCATCATTAGATCTAGCTTTCGCCCATTTGCCTAGTATCAAGCAATGAAACCCCAGAACATTATAAAGGTTATGGTCTTTGTTCTAATCCCTGATCCATCATATAAAAGGCTTGGTTTCAGCTTGATTGAGCCCATTCTTAAGTCAGCGTGGTCCAACCCAGGCCATGGGCCATCTCTCTTACAAGAGAAACTTGGGTTAGCTCATTCAATGGCTCAGATGGACCAGGCCTAATTTTGGTGTAAGAGCAACCAAAAATTGGCCAACCAATTTAATTTCTAAAAGGACTTTGTTAAAATGAATTTCCCTTTTTAGAGAAACTAGGAGATCAAAAGAATATTTACATATATATTTACATCAAAAGATGAGCTTTATCTAAATTTCATATATAAGTTCCCACCCATAGCATGGATGTCCATGTATTTATTTTAATCATTTTAGTTTGGGTTGACAAAGCTCATCCCAATTCATAGAGATCATGAACCTTCATAAAGGTAGGGCTCAAACCAAAGTTATTGATAGCCAACCCCAATGACCATCAATCGAGTTAGTGGACACCCTCAGCTCAACCAAATATTAAGCAGCCATATTGGATTATTGAGCGAGCAGCATCATAGAGTACGGTGTAATTACATATTGCCGTTATTAAAAATAAACCGCCATCAAACAAGAAGTCCAGGCTTATGAAGGTTCATGATTGAGATGTTTGCATACTCTTTTTTGACTTGAGAAAAATCAGAGGATTAGAGGTTAGGGTGACGCGATAGCAAGCCCATTTCCTTTTTTTTTTTGGTACAACAGCGGCTCACATGCGACGGTGTGAACGTGGCCAATAAGATCAGAAAATAAAAGATCAAGCACAGAGTCGTGATCTGTCCAAAAAAAATTTCGGAGTTTTGAGCAGTAAAAATGGCAATCCAGCCGGCAGCATCGTTTACCTTTCTATATATATGTATGGCTTGATAGAAGCTACACTTTTTCAAAATTTTATAGATATCGAGGAGCAACAACCGTCTTTAAGCCACTCGATCACCGTAGCCCATTTCCTTTCTCTGAAGCCAAGGTTTTACGAGCTGCGAAGTCCAAATTAGTTGACCCGTCGGAGGTGCACCGCAAATGCGGAGAAACTACTGGTTTCGACTATGAATCCTTGGACGGTGGCCACCGGCTTTTGGCTGGATATTGTGGAGTCTTTGTTTATTCATTTGAGGCTTTTAAGCCTTTTATCCATTTATCTTTTTTTAATAAAAACTGAGATTGGTGAAACCGGTGACGAAGTACCCACTGGACCTTCCTCACTATCTCCTTGACGTGGCAAAGAAATGTACAAGCTTTACCCTCCTTAGCTTTTTACTCCATCATTGTCGCTCCCTGTGAGCACTTCCCGACCATTTCGCACGGATAACCCGAACAAAAGTCATCCCGGCCGGGCAGCGTAGAAAAAGATATGGGACGGAAATTGTTTTTTGATATATTTTATTGCATCTATTTTTTCTAAAAAAAAATAAAAATTAAATAGAAATAAAAAAATTCTACTTATAAAATTCATCAATCTCTTAACTTAAAAAATAAGTATACTAGTATATTGTAAATATTGAGATGAACATGAAAGGTGGGTGACATAATTATTGAATAAGAGCCTTACTATCACACCTAGCCTATCTAATACAGTACTGGGCCTAGTCTACTTGACTAGCTCAAATGTAAGAATTGGAGTAAGAGGTGAAAAAAAAAGCCTTGTTCGACTTAGAGTAGGAGTCAGACTCCTTCTCCATCCCAATTTCCTACAGGAGCTAGAAAATCTAGCTTCCAATGCAAAAAAAGGAATAGAGCCCTATTCGACTTAGAGTAGGATATAGACTTCTCCTCTATCTCAATTTTCTATGGGAGCTAGGAAACCAAGCTTCCATCGACTTAGGTCGGAGACCTGGCGGAGCAGAGAGAGGGACAATATGGGCCTATATGGCATACCACATCTGGTTGGACAGGAATGCGAGGATTTTCGAGAGCAAAAGATTTTATCCGAGATCAGTGGTGGATAGAGTATTTGCACATGCAGCTGAGCTGGCAAGCATTGCGGTAGAGTTTCCACCTGGAGAGGACGGGGACATTTGGGGCCCCCTTTTGGCTCTTATAGCACCCAAACATGCTATGGTACCCATGGTATCCTGGGAGCCCCCACCTCTGATTTTCTCAAGATGAACTTTGACGGCAGTATTTTATAGGGCGACGGTTGATGTGGTGTAGGCTTTGTGATCAGAGACCAGGAGCTCGGGTTGATTGCGGCAGGGGGACGACGCATTTTCGATGAGTCCATCTTAGTGGCAGAGCTGAGCGCGGCGTGGGAGGATCTCATATATGCTAGTGTACATTTGGGGGCCTAATGAATATTCTTGGAGGGTGACTCTGAAACGGTGATTGAGTGGATCAGGTGCGGGCGTGCCAGCCAGATCTACACCTACTAGTCAGGGATGTTTGCCATCTTCTAGACAATTTTGATTCTTTTGGGTCGCACATGTTTTTCGAAAGGCGAACAGTATAGCGGACTGGGTCGCCTCCTCCGTAGCTCATTATTCCAGGGCCCTTATATGGGATGGCAGTGGCTCCATCCCATAGGGCCTCGATCGTGTTTTGTCTTTTAATTCCTCGGGGCGTACTCACATCTTGTGTAAGTGGGACGCCGGGTCACCAAAAAAAAAAAAAAGAACCCCCACACCCTCTTTTGCCTCACTACCGATAGATTTTGCCGATTACCACCACTAAATCATCGTTGATTTCTTCTTTTTCTCCTCTTGATTTCCAATAGTCTTGACTCATAGTACTTACCAAAGATTTCAGTTGAGTGCTCGTTGGAGTCTTAGATACTGAGAAAGATTTTCAAAATTATTTGGACCTATAGTTTGGTTTCGCTTGCAAAGTAACGTAACCATTTTTTTAGTTCTATTAAAAAATTATAAATATTTTTTTAATCGAATTATTTTTAATTGATAAACTTGATGCATAGTGTATTATTATTATATATGACTTTTTCTAGAATAATATATGATGCTTGGTCGAATGTATTAGTTTTGATATGAATTATGTTCGATTGATTTCAATATCCTATGATTTTATGTATATTAAAATTTTGAGCATCGAACGTGCTTTTGAGAAAAAAAGTTTTGATTCGAAATAGATTTAGACTCACAATTAGACTATGTTTTGATACTCTGCCAATAGGGGTTGTACGTTGTGTTGCCCAAGTTGACAACCCAAGAGGGAGGGTGAATTGGGTTTTCTAAAACTTATGTTTCCAAATTTACTTTGAATTGAATGCAACGGAATGATAAAGTGTTATCTTACTTAAGCTCTAGGTAATTACAAGTAAAGCAGTAGAAAGTTAAGCTAGAGCAACTATACTATGCAAGTATGAAAGTAAAGCAAGATGCACAAGAAAAATAATACAAACACAAGCATGTATAGTGGTTCGGTGCACCCCAAGCACCTACATCCACTCCCCAAGTTCTCTTAGGAATTCACTATAATTCCACCGATTACAGTCCAGATGTTTTACAAGCTCACAACCAACTTATTATTTTCACGAGATCACTACAAACTCGGTCGGTTTTCATAGGCTCACCGACTAGAACCAAACCGATTATTTTTTCGAGCTCACAATCCAACCCAGTTGGTTTTTTCCGGCTCACCAACCAAAACCTATACCGTTTGTTTTTTCGGGCTCACAAACAACCCTGTTGGTTTTTCGAAGGCTCACCAACCAAAACCTTTACAACATTTATTTTCCGGGCTTACAAACAACCCAGTTAGTTTTTCCCAAGGCTCACCAACTAAAACCTTTTTCTTTATTGAATCCCCCTAATTCAACAACTTCCAATTTAGGTTTGGAAGAACTTTTATAAGTGCAAGAATTGAAAGAATTAAAGTACACTAGAGTCATGCTCAAGATTTAAAGCACAAATGAAAAGAGAGCAAAACTCGGATTGGTGTAGTGGTTGATCTTGAAGCTCTTCACCAATTGATTGAGGTTAAGGATGTGATCTTGAGGCTCTTGGTAGATGCTCTGATTGATCCTAACTTGAATAGCTCTTCTCTTGCTCAAATATTTGCCCTTTTTGTGGATTTGGCGTTATGCTCTCTCTTTTGGAGTTCTTGAAAAGATTTGATCTTGTGGAGCTCTTCCTCACTTTGTTTTGTGGTATTTCCATGAATTTATAGCCTTAAGAACATGTGGGAAGCTTCTTCTAGCCGTTAGAGATGAAAAACTAGCTATTGGAGTCGTGAAAAACTAGTCGTTATGCTTCCCAGTGTGCTCGAGTCGACTCGCGCAGATTTTGAGTCGACTCGGCTGAAGCAGGAATCGGCTCGTGAATAGGAGTCTGCTCGGCACTGTAGTTGGAGTCGGCTCACTGTAGCTGAAGTATGCTCGAGCAGTGTAGCTGGAGTCGGCTCGAGCACTGTAGCGCTGAAAACTGCTTTTTGTCATGACTGAGAGAAAGTCAGCTCGAATAGTTGGAGTCGACTCGACACTGTAGCTGGAGTCGTCTCACTGTAGCTGGAGTCGACTCGAGCATTGTAACGCTATGCCATGGCACTCCAAAGTGTCAGAGTCGACTCTAAGCTTTAGGAGTCGACTCGAGGACTGTTCTTTTGAATTTTTCTTTAGAATTGTTCCTCCAACTTGAATTCTTTATACTTGAAACTTGGGTCAATGAAGTATGGCTTTTTTCCAACTTTTCTTGAGAACTTTTGAGGCCTTCTTGTATTCTTCCAACTTGCTATATTCCTTACAAAACAAATCATCTTTCTTCTTGCAACACAAACATTAGTAATTATCCTTTAAGGTTTTGTGATCATCAAAATCAATCTTTGGGTCAACACGTTGGTATTTCGATATTCTGTCGGTGAGGGTTGTACGTTGGTACTTCGATACTCTTTTAGTGGGGGTTGTACATTAGCACTCCGATATCCTGCCAATAGGGGTTATACGTTGGCATTGGAGTTATGTGGTGGAACTTCGATGTGGTCATAGTTGATGACTATAAAGATGGATTTGATGTTTTAAAAGAATTTGGATTTATATACAAAATTTAATTTTGAGAAAGATTAAATTAGTTTTGAATTTAGTATTGAATTAGAATTTAGTTAAAATATTTAGTTTTGAATTGATAAATTTTATATGCTTATTTTCCATAAATAATTATTTAATTTATTATCTGATTAATCTAGTTAAAATATTTATTACTTACTGAGTTGTCTAGCTCAGTACTCCATATCTTATTGTTTTTATAGATCTAAGAACTAAGATGGTACGGGGTTATGATCAGGAGAGTGACTAGAAGCTGAATTTGACATCTTTAATTTAAACTAAGATTTGACTAGAGTTTGATGCAAGATGTTTTGAATATTGATGGTTCCGTGAGATATTAAAATTGTTGAATTAAATCAAATATTTTAAAAATTGAAAACCAAACATTTGACTTGGTCAACGGCCAAGTGGCAAGCATCTGTGCATAAACAAGGGAGCAAATATAAAAAGATCTTCAAAGGAAGCAGGCCATGATAAGTGTCATCTATCCACGTGCAAGAGCAAACATGAAAAGGCCCCCTGAAGAAGGAAGGAAACATGGGCGGCCAAAATGCAACAAGCCACGGGATCAAAGGAGCACAAGAAGACACGTCATCAATCCGCGGAAGGAGAGTCTGCTTCTTTTGACGTACCTGAGCCTATATAAAGGGCTCTAAGGATCATTTTATACATAATGAAAAATTTTTCTTCTTCCTATTCCAAGAGCCTATATAAAAGGGGCTCTAGGGATCATTGGAGAGAAAAGAAATAAAGAAAATTTTTCTTCCTCTCATAATTTTTCTAAGTTTCTTTTGAGCTATCCGTAAGCGTGAACGTGCTCTTCTTTCTTTCTTGGAAGCACACTGACGGGGAAGACGTAATTCTGTACTTGGTCATCGTATCTTTGGGAGATCTGTGCCAGTAGATCCGTATGTGGGGGGCATAAACTTTTTTGGAACAACACGTCAGCATGCTTCGATCCACAGGCCATCTTCTTTTATTTCTTCATTTTATTATTTTATTGTCAAGTTAATTATTTGCTAGTTTATTCTTCTTATTTACTATTTTTGAATATTAAAAATATTTAATTATTGATTTATCAATTATATTTGTGCATCTAGACAAACAATCCAGAAAAGTTTATGTAATATTAGTACTAGATTTTAAATTGCAATATTTATTATACATTTTGTTGCATAATTGCAAATTGTTATATTTTAGCTGTTACACATTTATGCTAGCTTCACTTTAGTGTTTAATTTTTCAAGCAAAATATTAAATTGCCTAACCTCCAAGAGGTTTATTAATACCTCAATTTGGACTCCTCACGGAGTAATTTTCAAATTCTATTCAAACGAAAATTCGAAAATTGGTTAATTCATAGGAGCTACTTTAATATTGCACTTAGGATGAAATTGAACGATATCTAGTGAAATTATCCATTGAATAACAGTGTCTAAGAAAAGCTTCTCAAAAAGGCCTATGTGCCTAAGAAAGACTGATACTTAAATAAGCCAAGTGTTCCACCACCGATCTGAAGCTAATCTGGCTGTTATTATTTAAATTTTTCAACTAGATATCTAAATTTCAAACTAGATATTAGTGCAATAATTTGACATAAACCTTTTCATTTTCACAGGTGTCAAAACTGTGTTAATTAAGCTACAAATCAATGACTTTCTATATATCTGAAAAACTTAGTGCTAAACCTGAAAAGTTTAATGGTCAAAACTTTAGGAGGTGACAGAATCAAATACGGTTCTGGCATGGGAGAAGTTTGAATTTGAATTTGAATTTCCCCCCATGCGGCTGATTAGGAAGTAGTTTCAATTACCCCGCCAATAAGCCATGTATGGCACATGAGTCTTAGGTCTATATATTTTTGATCATTGTATTTGCTCTTTAATGTACTTGAACTTAATCCCAAAATGAAAACTTAAGAATAATGACCAATGTGAGATATGTGTAGATGCCAAATTACCTAAAAGTTCCTTCCACTCTGTAAGTAGAGATTTTGATCTCCTTGAACTCATACATAGTGATGTATGTGACTCATGAAGAACCTCAAGGGGTGAAAACAAATATTTTGTAACTTTCATAGATGGCCTTTCTAGATACTGTCACCTCTATCTTATCAAAGCTAAAAATGAGGTCCTAAATAAATTCAGTCTATAAAGCAGAGGCTGAAAACCAACTAGATAAAAACATTGAAATCTTAAGGTCTGATAGAGGAGGTGAATATACCTCATTTGAGCTGACCTAGTTCTGTGAAGAACATGGGATAATTCATGAAGTGACAGCTCCTTATTTACCCCAATCTAATGGAGTAGGTGAAAGAAAGAATAGAACCTTAATAGATATGGTTAACTCTATGCTAATTAGTTCAGATACACCAAAAAAAAAAAATTGGGGGGAAGCACTAGTAACTACATCTTATATCTTGAATAGAATTTCATTCAAATATGATGATAAAACCCCATATGAAATCTGGAAACATAGAAAACCTAACTTAAAATACTTAAAAGTGTGAGGGTGCTTAGCTAAAGTAAAAATTTTAGAAAATAAAAGAAAAAAATTGGACCCAAAATAGTAGATATAATATTTATAGGATTTACAATTGAGAATAATGCTAATAGATTTTTGGTGTTTAACTCTCAAATAATAACAACACCATAATGGAAGCAAGAGATGCAATCTACTTTGAAAGTATATTTTCTTTTAAAACAAGGATAAATGATCAAATAAATACCAATAATAATTTAGGGACTAGTTCAAGTAGAACTAGATTTAGAGAGGAAGAAGAAGAAGAAACTGAACCTAGAAGAAGTAAAAGAACTAGAGTTGAAAAGAACTTTGGAGAAGACTACTACACATTCCTAATAGAAGACTCTCCTACTTCTTTAGAGGATGCCTTGAAATTTTTAGATGCCCCCTTCTGGAAAGAAGCAATAGATAATGAAATGCAATCCATAGTTCAAAATCACACTTGGGAATTGTCAGACTTACCCCCAGAAAGTAAACCTATAAGATGTAAATGGATCTTTAAGAAGAAACTTAGGCCAGATGGAACTGTAGATATATACAAGGATAGGTTAGTAGCCAAAAGTTTTACTCAAAAATCTGGGATTGACTTTTTTTATATTTATGCCCCTTAAGCTAAAATCACTACCATTAGGATCCTTGTTGCCTTGGCTTCCATTCATAAGCTAGTTTTATACATCAAATAGATGTTAAAACTGCTTTCTTGAATAGGGACCTAGATGAAGAGATCTACATGGACCAACCCAAAGGTTTCATTGTCCGAGGTCAAGAGAAAAAGGTATATAGGTTGATTAGATCTCTTTATGGTCTAAAACAAGCCCCTAAACAATGGCACCTCAAATTTGATAAAATAATCCTAACTAATGGATTTAAAATTAATAACACAGATAAATGTGTATATTATAAAAAAAAGAATAACAAAATTATAATCTTATTGGTGCGGGCACCAGAATCCAGAAAAGACTCCAATCAATTAACTCAAGGTCACTGTGGCTTTGATCGAGTCCTGTAAATAAATTCAATAAGTTAGAAAGCAAGCCTCAATAAGTCAGAAAGCAAGCCAAGTCAGGACATGTTGCATGTTCCTACCACCACCTTTGTACACCCTTGGAGCACCACCTCGGCATCCACATCAACATCAACTGGCCACCTCACCACCACTCCAACCAATGGAAGCACGCCAACCAGGATGAAGTCAAGCATAAGGAGCCGACCACATCATCTCATCAAAGAAACCAATGCAACATCATGCCACCTCATCAGAAGAACCAATCACCATGCCACCTCATACAAGTTGACACGTCACCCAAATTCAAAGTCCAAGAGGTCGGCCACAATTTAAATGCAAGAAAATTTCAAATGGGAGCCAACAACTTTTCAAATCCTCCCCCTTAAAGCCGGCCAACTTTCTTTCCTTTTCTCTAGCAACCAAGCCTTCAAATGTGGAGCGCCATTCATTATGTGTTTAAATTTCAAATCATGAGGAAAGTCTATAAATACCTCCTTATGATATCTTGTAATTTCAATTGATGAATGAATAAAAAGAGTTTCTTTCTTCCTTAGCAATTTTGCTTTGTCACCTTGAGAGAAGGTTGGGCGTGAGGCCCTAAAGCCACTACCACATCCACCGCTGCCCTATCTCCTCTCGCCTCCCTTTTCTTTTGTGATTTCCATTCTCCTCTCACGCCAAAGTTCTAATCCTTGTTTCTTTGTAGGTCCTTAAAGTACTCTACGTCATTGGGTCAATTATCCTTCCACACCAATAGCAAAAGGGCCCTGTTGCAACGGAAGATGAAGCTTGGTCATCCAATCATCAACCTTCGAGAGTGAGATCAAGGATCCTCCTCCAGAAAAATTTCAGAAGTTTAATATTTGGTAAACCTCAACTCTAGATCTGATTTATTGAAGGAAGTGTCCTAATCAAGTGGTTTCTCAACCACAATGGTCCATTCTTCTAAGTCCTAAATGAATTAGTACATGCGGGTAACTAGTCTTGAAATTACTATGCTCATGTTAATGTTTTCTTATCCCATATGTGATTGAATTCTCTGCTGCTATTAGGCTAGTTAATCAACATAACTTACTGACAATCCTTATGTTTAAATCCCTCACATTCATCCCGCATCATTTTTGGTATCAGAGCCAGGTTAATTAGGATACGCACATTGATTATGCTGAAATTCTGCACTTGCTGAAATTTCTGCACTTTCCGGAAATCCATTGATGCCAAAATTCTAGTTTGCATGCCTTATTAAGTTTGTGAATTAAATCTGAATATTTCAAATTTTAATTTCGAATTTTAGTTATTAAAGTTGAGATCTGATCTCCACAAATTAAGGATTTGAAGTTAACAATTTCAAAGTTAAATTTGAAATTCTAGGTTTGGGCTCCAAATCTGAAATTTTCAAATCTAAAATTTTCAAATCTGAAATTTCCAATATGACTTTTGCATTCGAATTTCAAAACTTGAAATTTTGAAATATTAGATCTGAAATCCAAATTTGAAATTCAAAATTCGAAATTAAAAATGGGAACTTAAATTGAAACCAAAAAAAAAATTTGAGATTCAAAATTTAAATTTGAAATTTGAAATTTGAAATTCAAAAGCTGAAAACTAAAATTCAAATCTGAAATTCAAAATTCAAAAGTTTAAATTCGAAATTTAAAATTTGAAATTTTAAATCTCAACTTGTGTGGACATTTAAAATAGTTGCATCCATCATAAATCATATTAAGGGCACTCTAATTGCAACATAAGAGAAGGATTTCATCACCTTTCCTTAGCCCAAAACAACCACCCTCATAATTCTAGAACCTAAGCCTAATTTAAAACTCAACTAGCCAACTTAACTTAGAAACCACAACGAGTCTTTAGGCTAATTGAATTTGGCTAATTCCTTGCTGTCTAGAAAAGTTCCGATCAGGGTCGTGGCTACCATCTTATCTGCCCAGCCCCGTTAAGCGGTTGGTGTCAGCTAAGTATGGTTAATGGCGGTTACACGAACTCTTGGTCCAACTGGCCTGGGCAAGTGGTGAACCAATTTTGATAAGATAAGTCTTTGATTTAGATTTAGCAAACCCTAGCATAGGCTAGTCATTTTGTTTTGTCTTAAGCCTTGTATGACAACTAGATCAAGATCACCCTACAACCCATCACATACACAACCCATTGAAGCCATGGACCCAATCTTGAGACCATCCTAAGGACTATGACTGAGCAGTTCAAACAATTGAACAATAGGTTTGATCAAGTTGAGGAGAGGCTAGGAACCCTAGAGGAAAATCAACAGACCCACGTGGAACCTGAATTGACACCCCAACCCCATCGCCACCTTTTCACTCCTGAACATAATCAGCGACGACCACATCAGGATCATGTAGACCAGGATGAACGAGCCCTTAGGAGTATCAGACTTGATGCACCCTCCTTCGAAGGAAGTCTAGACCCTAAGGTATACATTGATTGGGAAAATGACATGGATCAATATTTTGAATGGTATGAAATGTCGGAAGAAAGAAAATTCAAATTTGCCAAGCTTAGGTTGACACGACATGCAAGGTTATACTGGGGAAATATTGAGAGGATCACTAGGCAAAGAGAAGAACTACCTATCAATACATGGAGACAGATGAAAATTAAGCTAAGAGAGAAATACGTCCCATTATCCTACGAACAGAGGTTACAAGATCAATGGCAAAGATTAAATCAAGGAGGGAAAACTGTATCTGAGTACATTGCCTAATTTGATGAGTTCGCTATGAGGTGCAACATAGTCGAGTCAGAAGCCGTAACCCTATCTAGGTTTAGAGCTGGTCTTAAGGAGGACATTCAAAGGAAATTGTTCTTAAGGGAAATTCATGATTTAGACCAAGCCTACCAGATTGCCAGAGACTGCAAACGATTCCAGAGGGGACCCATTTTTCGACGACCTAAACCCAATAAAATTAGCAACCCTGGAAGCAGGCCAAACCCAAGTTCAAACCCATCACACAGACCCAATCCTATCACTCCACAGGCTCGTAAGGACGACAAAGGAAAAGCCCCTGAAGGTAGAAAGGAAAACAATGTCCCTTGTCTTAGGTGTCATAAAATAGGACATTATGCAAGCCAATGCCCCACTAGAGCGTTACACATAGGAGAAGTAGAAGAAGAAGATCCTGAGACCCTAGAGAATTATGGAGAAAAAGTTTACGAAGCAGAGACCAATTTGGTAGATGAATATGAAGAAGAGGAAGAAATCATTGAGACGTCTGAATTTCTAGGAGTTGTGAGATGTATATTGACCCAGGCTAAAGAACAAGAAGATTAGCGTAGGACCAACATCCTACAAACCTTTATCAAAATAGGAGAAAAAGCCTGCAAAATCATCTTAGATAGTGGAAGCTGTGTCAATGCCATATCAACCAACACCATCAAGAGTTTAGGGTCGCCTACCGTACCCCATCCCAATTCCTATAAGGTATCTTGGATAAATTCGACCTCAATACCCATTAAACTTAGATGCCAAGTCCAGATACAATTCCAATCTTATCAGGAGAAGGTATGGTGTGATGTCCTCCTATGGGAGTAAGTAGCATTATCCTAGGCAGACCATGGCTATACGATCATGATGCTACCCTATTTGGACGATCAAATTCATGTTCCTTCAATCATAATGGAAAGAAAATTGTAGTTCACCCTACCCCACCTAAGGACAACGTTAAGAGGGGAGCTAGTAGTAGTCTGAAGGAAAAGAAACCAGGATTGAACCTAATCAATGCTAAGGAATTAGAGCAAGAGATCAATGAAGGTTCACCCATTTGGATGTTGGCTGTTAAGGAGACCCTGGACCAAACCCCAGTAGCACACCCTCAAGAAGTGGTTGAAATCTTAGAGGAGTTCAAAGATGTATTTCCTAAAGATCTTCCTGACAACCTACCACCTTTAAGGGACATTCAGCATGCCATAGACCTAGTTCCAGGAGCCACCTTGCCCAATCTACCCCATTATAGGATGAATCCTTCAGAGCACCAAGAATTGCAAAAGCAAGTTGGCGAGTTACTTAGGAAAGGGTTCATTAGGGAGAGTTTAAGTCCTTGTGCAGTACCTGCCCTTCTGACTCCTAAGAAAGATGGCACTTGGAGAATGTGTGTAGATAGTCGTGCCATCAATAAGATTACCGTCAAATACCGTTTCTCTATTTCCCATCTAGACGACATGTTAGATATGATGGCCGGAGCCACGGTATTCTCCAAAATCGATCTTAAGAGTGGCTATCATCAAGTAAGAATTAGGCCGGGGGATGAATGGAAAACCGCCTTTAAGACTAAGGACGGCTTATTTGAATGGGTAGTGATGCCTTTCGGTTTATCCAATGCACCTAGTACCTTTATGAGGATCATGACCCAAGTTTTAAGGACATTCATTGGAAAGTTTGTAGTGGTCTATTTCGATGACATTCTCATATATAGCAAAACAAAAGATGACCACTTAAATCACCTTAGACAAGTTTGTCAATCACTTAGACAAGATAGCCTCTATGCTAATCGAAAGAAATGTGAATTCATGACACATAGGACTATCTTTTTAGGATTTGTCGTGACCACTGAAGGAGTATCTGCCGATCCCGAAAAAGTCAAATCCATAATCGAGTGGCCAGTACCCAAAAACATTCATGACGTTCGTAGCTTTCATGGTCTAGCCACATTCTACAGGAGATTCATTAGAGGATTCAGCACAATTGTCGCCCCCATTACTGATTGCCTTAAGAGAGGAAATTTTGAGTGGACCAAGGCAGCTGAAAAGGCCTTTAGAGAGATTAAGGACAAGATGACACAAGCACCTATATTGAGATTACCCGACTTTTCCAAAGTTTTCGAGGTTGCCTGTGACGCATCAGGAGTCGAGATTGGAGGCGTTCTAAGTCAGGAAAACCACCCAGTAGCATTCTTTAGTGAGAAATTAAACGACGCCAAGCTAAGGTATTCTACCTACGATAGAGAGTTGTATGCAGTGGTCCAAGCCCTAAGGTACTGGAGACACTACCTTCTGCCACTAGAGTTTGTCCTATACTCCGATCATGAAGCCCTATGTTTTCTCAACTCTCAGAAAAAGTTGAACCCTAGACATGCGAAATGGGTAGAGTACATCCAGGCCTATACCTTCGTCCTGAAACATAAGGCTGGAAAAGAAAATCGTGTTGCCGACGCCCTTAGTAGACGATCTATGCTCCTCACTTCTGTTAGTACCGAAGTCATAGGTTTTGAAAGGCTCAAGGAGGAGTATGAACATTGCCCCGACTTTAAGGAAACCTACCAATCAATCCGTCAAGGACCCTCGAGCCAATTTCTCGATTTTACCATTCACGACGGATTCCTCTTCAAAGGAAATAAGTTGTGCATTCCCCGTACCTCCACCTGAGACTTTCTAGTTTGGGAAATCCACGCAGGAGGCCTAGCTGGTCATTTTGGTAGGAACAAAACCATCTTAGAAGTTGAAGACCAGTTCTTTTGGCCAGGTCTAAAGAAAAACGTTGCCCAAATAGTAGCCCGATGTCGAACCTGCACCACAGCAAAGCAACAACGACAAAACACCGGTCTATACACTCCCCTACCAGTCCCCGAATGCCCTTGGCAAGATATTAGCATGGACTTTGTGTTAGGATTACCCAAAATCCTGAGAAAACATGATTCAGTATATGTCGTGGTAGACCGATTCTCCAAAATGGCACATTTCATACCTTGTTCCCAGACTTATGATGCCTCAAAAATAGCTAAACTTTTTCTAAATGAAGTGGTTAGGCTACATGGTTTACCCAAGACCATCGTATCAGATAGAGACGTTAAGTTCACTAGCTATTTCTGGAAGACCCTTTGGCATATGCTAGAAACCAAACTCAAATTCTCCACTGCCTACCACCCTCAAACTGATGGTCAGACCGAAGTCGTTAATCGGAGTCTACGAAACTTATTGAGATGCCTTGTCGGTGACAACCTAGGAAACTGGGATCTCCTATTATCACGCGCTGAATTCGCTTATAACAGCTCAGTCAATAGATCCACAGGAAAGAGTCCCTTTGAGATTGTCCATGGATATAAACCTAGGAAACCTGTAGATCTTATTCCATTACCCTCACATGCACGAGTCTCAGAGACAGCAGAATCATATGCACAACATGTCAGGGATTTACATAATGAAATCAGTAAGAAAATTGACATGAGTAACAAAGCTTATGCGCAAGCAGCTAATCATCACAAACGGGCTAAGGAATTCATTGAAGGAGACTATGTAATGATTAAACTAAAACCTGAAAGGTTTCCCCCAGGAACTATGAAAAAATTGCATGCCCGCAGTGCAGGTCCATTTAGGATCTTAAAGAAAATTGAACCTAACACTTATGTGGTTGACTTACCCCTTGATTTTGGTATTAGCTCGACCTTCAACATCTCAGACCTTATAGAGTATAAGGGACCAACATTGATACCTAGTGAGCCTTTTGATCATGCTCCCATTGAGAGTGAACCCACACCTGAGTGCCCTCCAGCCACATTTCTAGAATCGAGAGATAGGGTTGAACATGTTTTGGATGATCAAGCTATCACCACCCGGAACAAAGGGTACCAACGCTATTTGGTTCACTGGGAGGGTCGACCAAAATCTGATGATTCATGGATTACTCGAGAGGACCTACAGAGACTCAACCCAGATCTCCTAGAAAAGTACCACAGCCAAACCAACCCCTGTTCGACAGAGTCGAATTCTTCCCACCCCGGGAGAATTGGTGCGGGCACCAGAATCCAGAAAAGACTCCAATCAATTAACTCAAGGTCACTGTGGCTTTGATCGAGTCCTGTAAATAAATTCAATAAGTCAGAAAGCAAGCCTCAATAAGTCAGAAAGCAAGCCAAGTCAGGACACGTTGCATGTTTCTACCACCACCTTTGCACACCCTTGGAGCACCACCTCGGCATCCACATCAACATCAACTGGCCACCTCACCACCACTGCAACCAATGGAAGCACGTCAACCAGGATGAAGTCAAGCATAAGGAGCCGACCACATCATCTCATCAAAGAAACCAATGCAACGTCATGCCACCTCATCAGAAGAACCAATCACCATGCCACCTCATACAAGTTGACACGTCACCCAAATTCAAAGTCCAAGAGGTCGGCCACAATTTAAATGCAAGAAAATTTCAAATGGGAGCCAACAACTTTTCAAATCCTCCCCCTTAAAGCCGGCCAACTTTCTTTCCTTTTCTCTAGCAACCAAGCCTTCAAATGTGGAGCGCCATTCATTATGTGTTTAAATTTCAAATCATGAGGAAAGTCTATAAATACCTCCTCATGATATCTTGTAATTTCAATTGATGAATGAATAAAAAGAGTTTCTTTCTTCCTTAGCAATTTTGCTTTGTCACCTTGAGAGAAGGTTGGGCGTGAGGCCCTTGTTCCAAGTTGGGCGTGAGGCCCTAAAGCCACTACCACATCCACCGCTGCCCTACCTCCTCTCGCCTCCCTTTTCTTTTGTGATTTCCATTCTCCTCTCACGCCAAAGTTCTAATCCTTATTTCTTTGTAGGTCCTTAAAGTACTCTATGTCATTGGGTCAATTACCTTCCACACCAATAGCAAAAGGGCCCTGTTGCAACGGAAGATGAAGCTTGGTCATCCAATCATCAACCTTCGAGAGTGAGATCAAGGATCCTCCTCCAGAAAAATTTCAGAAGTTTAATGTTTGGTAAACCTCAACTCTAGATCTGATTTATTGAAGGAAGTGTCCTAATCAAGTGGTTTCTCAACCACAACGGTCCATTCTTCTAAGTCCTAAATGAATTAGTACATGCGGGTAACTAGTCTTGAAATTACTATGCTCATGTTAATATTTTCTTATCCCATATGTGACTGAATTCTCTGCTGTTATTAGGCTAGTTAATCAACATAACTTACCGACAATCCTTATGTTTAAATCCCTCACATTCATCCCGCATCACTTATGTCTATATGTAGATGATATCCTAATTTTTGGAACAGACTTAGAAATTATTAACGAAGTAAAATAATTTTTATCTCTAAAATTTGATATGAAAGATCGAGGAGAAGCAAACCTAATCCTAAATACTAAAATCATAAGGAATGAACATGGAATAACTTTGTCCCAAAGCCACTATATGGAGAAGATTTTTAAAAAGTTTTACTACTCTAACTGTCATCTTGTATACTCCCTATAATCCATCTCTTCATTTAAAAAAGAACTTAGGTAATCCAGTCAATCAAAGCTTGTATGCCCAGATCATTGGTTCTTTAGGATTTTTTTTGTAAATTATACCAGACATAATATTGCATACTCTGTGAACCGACTGAATAGATATACTCAACCCTAATAATGATCATTGGACTGCTCTAGAAAGAATTCTCTGATACCTTAAGGGTACCATATCTCTAGGATTACACTATTGTGGTTATCCTGCTGTTCTGAAAAGCTATAGTGATGCCAACTGAATCAGTGATACAGTTGACACCAAATCCACCACTAGTTTTGTCTTCTTTTTAGGAGGTGCAGCTGTATCATGAAAGTCTACTAAACAAACTATAGTGGCTAGGAGCACCATAGAATCTAAAATGATTGCCCTAGATACCACTAGCATTGAGGTCGAGTAGCTTAGAGATCTACTGGTAAATTTATCTCTTGTGACTTCACCATTACCTTCTATATCTGTTCATTATGACTGCAAATCTACTGTAGATATATGCAATCAAGAAAATGCAAATGTAAAAATGAATAAGCACTTGAAAGTGTGCCATAAATCATTGAGATACAAATTAAAGAATAACTTGATTGCACTAAATTTTGTAAGATCCGAAAGAAATCTAGCTGATCAGCTTATCAAAGGATTGTCTAGAACAATGGTTCTAGAGTTATCGAGGGGGATGGGGCTAAGCCCATAAGTAAAGTCACCATGATGGTAACCCAATCTGAAAAGGTTTAATGGGTAGAAACAAACTAGAAAGGTGACTAATGAGAAGCACTATTTGTTTTTTCCATCTCTAGGGCAATAGTGCTCGTAAAAAGCAAAAGTTAGGATGAGTTTTTACTCTTAATGAATTCGAAACCCATGAGGTAGGATACCTACTTGGTCGTACCCTTTTGAGAATTTACCTATATGCGTGTAGTCTGTTAGAAGTATGCCTTAGAAGCCAATTTGGCAGACGCATTATAATTGTTCTGGAACATAAAATTTGTACTTGACCTTTTTATTAATTAATAAAATCGAGCATTTTATTCATTCATGTTGTGTGTCAATGAATTGTCCTAGAAATTAATAAGATGATAACACATATTCTCAAGAGTTGAGAATTTAAGATATATGACATTATGTACTTAATTCTTGAAATGCTCCTGATCGATGGATCATCACGAAAGACGGTGATCGATCCGATGAGATTAGTACACGAATCGCTCTCTTTGATGGACGAGTCTTAAGTCCACAATGTAGGGACACTGGAGTGATTGTGCAAGTGCTTGATAGAGAACAATGGTACTGAGCGTGACCAAAGCAAAAAATCACTTAGATGTCTATCCACTCGTCAGTGACTTTCTTGATACTGCAGTTGTATGACTAGTACTTAGACCTACGATGCCTCAGCTAATCACGGTGAGGTTGCTGTAGTTTGACGAGCACATAAACATGGGCCCTAAGGGTCCTTGTGGGGCAAATTGGCTGCAGTAGGTTCGCTGTCGGATTAGGGTTGTATCAAGATGGGATCTATCGACCTTGATAGATTAGGAGTGATCCGATGTGATTTGTGAGACTAAGTTCGAAAGACCTTGTCCGGGCAGTTTTGGAAAAGAGTTTTTCAATCTCGAACTTGAATCAAATAAATTTGACATATGACAGACGATGGGGTTTGACGAGTTATCCACAACCTCCATCTTGTCAGTATCCACGATAGAGGTATTGTATAATACGCTAACTGCACCTAGAGGTTCATCTATTCTGTTCTACTGAGTTGCCACTATATGCTGTTAGGTGTCACTAGTAGATTGTGGGACTCAATGGCATTCACTTGATGATCAGTGAACTTCGAAGAAAAGAGTTGAAATTGTTTCAACCCATTGAAAGGAGTTTCAATGATGGAGATCACAATATATCTCATTACCAGATAGAATAGAGCCTATGGGGTCACACACATTGGAGGTTTTGATCGTTCCAACGTTTGGATTGCGATTTAGAATCGCAATAGATCTTGATTGTCAATTTGATTGATGATTGGTTTAACCCACTAAGAGTTTGTGAGTTAAAGAAAAAGGATTTGCAATTGGATTGTAATTTTGATTGATTCAATTGGGCTTAATCAATTAGAACTTCTTATTAGATAAGGAGCATAATTCATGAAGTCTAATTTGGATCCTAATTGGAGTAGGATTCACATGAATCAATTTGGAGGACACATTGGGTCCTAATTGGATTAAGATTCAATTAATCAAGAGGGACCAAATGTTTTCTAATTGGATTAGAAAATTTAAGCATGAAAAGAAGGGATCATGCGGGCCATAGCAAGGGAGGAAACAAGGAGGGGCATCCGCCCCTCCTCCTTGTCACATGGCCAAAGGAAGGAGGGGGCATCTTCCTCCTTTCCTTTTTTGGTTCCACACGCCACAAGGGAGGGGCATCCACCCCTCCTCTTTCTCCTCTTTCCCTTGGGCTGCCACACAGCGCAAGGAGAGCCCTCGATTCTCTCCAATCCCTTTTAAGTAAGGGGTGTGGAAAAATTAAGTAAGGAAGTGTGCAAAAATTAAGTAAAGGGGGTGGTAGAATTTGGGGGGATGAATCAAGGAGTGATTTCTCATTGAAATTATTTCTTGTTTAGATAGGCATGAGATGCCTATAAAAGGAGGGGTGGCGTGAGGGCTTAGAAACATTGGATGTGCCTTGATTCAACCACCCACCCCCTTCCTCCTATCCTTTCTGGTGTAAGCAAGAAAAAGGAAAGAGAAGCGACGCCATCTTCTTCCTCTTCGTCCTTCTTCTTCCTCCTTCTTCCTCTCAAAACAATCAAAGAATTGATTGAAAGAGAAAAAAAAATTAGCCATCAAAAGAGCATCTCTGTAAGGGAGCTAGCACCCTGGTAAGATTAAGGTTCTTGGAGCGATCTACCTCGTGTGGATACCTGTAGAGGCCGAATACTTGTGCGGTTTCAAACGAACCAAATATAGCGATCATCAGATAACGGTGAAGATCTACCCGCTCAAAGGTAAAGATAGGATCTTTGCGATCCTTTATAATTCAAAATTGTAGTAGATTTGAAATTAATCTAGTCTTTAGTCTTTATCTTTCTTTAGATTTCATATTTTTCTGAGTTAAAGAACTCAGAATTTTTTTTGAAATCTACGTTTCCCAGGATGTTCATGAGATGAACGACCCTGCGCGTGTCTTTCCGCTGCGATCGTCGCAACACGTGTGGGGGTAACCACGACATAGTCGTGAGGCCGTGACTATGGAAAGTGGGTTGTTCTCTAATAACACACATGAAGACATACCTGCGCATAGCCATAAAGCGCAAATCCGCTTCGAGCATTATTCGCGCTATATTATGTGTGCTATTGATGAAATCTAAGCAATGGACTAAGGTTCAAGGCATAATCCACCTTGGCTCCATAGAGGTAATCAATTGTTACTAAGTGAATGTTCAAACCGAAAGGTACCTACATCTATTACATAATATAAGATACCCAGCACTTTGTTTTGATTTTTAAATTTATTTTAATTTTAAAATTTTTAAATATTTAATTTATGTGGGGGATTGTTGAATTAAATCAAATATTTTAAAAATTAAAAACCAAACATTTGACTTGGTCAACGGCCAAGTGGCAAGCATCCGCGCACAAGCAAGGGAGCAAACATAGAAAAATCCCCAAAGAAAGCAGGCCATGACAAGTGTAATGCATCCACACATAAAAGCAAGCATGGAAAGGCCCCTTGAAGAAGGAAGGAAGTATGGACGGCCAAGATGCAATAAGCCACAAGATCAAACAAGCACAAGAAGACATGTCATCAATCCGCGGGAGGAGAGTCTGCTTCTTTTGACGTGCCTGAGCCTATATAAAGGGCTCTAGAGATCGTTTCAGACACGATAAAAAATTTCTCTTCTTCCTATTCCAAGAGCCTATATAAAAAGGGTTCTAGAGATCATTGGAGAGAAAAGAATAAAAAAAATCTTCTCCTTATAATTTTTCTAAGTTTTTTTGAGCTATCTACAAGCGTGAACGTGCTCTTCTTTCTTTCCTAGAGGTTCATTGACGGGAAAGACGTAGTTTTGTACTGGATCGTCATATTTCTAGAAGATCTGTGTCAACAGATCCGTGCGTGGGGGGCATAAACTTTTCTGGGATAACGCATCAGCGTGTTTCGATCCACAGGCCATCTTCTTTCATTTCTTCATTTTATTATTCTATTATCAAGTTAATTATTTGCTAGTTTATTCTTTTTATTTACTATTTTTGAATATTAAAAATATTTAATTATTGATTTATCAATTATATTTGTGCATCTAGGCTAACAAAATTTTGGTTTAAACATTGGTTATTTAAATTTATTTTGTTGTTTGCTTTATGATATCGTTATGAGTATGTGACAATTATCACGATCTCTGGCTCACGATTTTGGGTCGAGGACACTTAATCTTGACCAAAATTTTAAAAAAATAAGGGTCTTACTTTGATACTATATTTCTCAATAGTATTTTTTTTAATGTTCCATCCACTGGTTACTATATTTTTATCGAGCAAGAAAAAAGTAGGGGATAGAGGGTGTAATCAATATTCGATTATTTTGATGAAATAGACTTATACCATGGAATAGAAAAGTTGTCCCTTTTTATTTATTTGATTAATGAGGAGACTGCTAGGACTATCTCACCGCAGCCACCAAATTTATTAAAATAAAAGAGATTATATTATATTTACATGCTTGTACGCTATCTTATATATATATATGTATATATATATATGGGATTGATAACCTACTCTCTGTTATGGTAGGTTATCAATCTACCCATTTTTCATTGGACAAAAAATACCCTTATTTTTTATAACTCTTAAAGATATTTTATGTCTTTTTATAATTTCACATTAACTCTTCCTCTCAACCCCCAATTAATACTCTCTCTCTTTCATATATATACATATGCATATATATATATATATATATATATATATATATATATATATATATATGTATGTATGTATGTATGTATATATGTATATGCATATATATCCATATATGGATGCATATATATACATATATGTATGCTAGAGGGAGAGAGTATTAATTGGGGGGTTGAGAAGGTGAGTTAATGTGGGATTGTAAAAAGACATAAAATACCCTTAAGAGTTATAAAAAGTAAAAGTATTTTTTGTCTAGAAAAAATGGGTAGATTGATAACCTACCATAACAGAGAGTAGGTTATCAATCCCCATATATATATATATATATATATATATATATATAAGTGGAATAGTATATATCTTTTTCTTTATAGTACAATTCAAATCATCATAAATTTAATGCATATTAAATGCATGCACATTCCCCAATACTTATCTCTCCAATCAAATAATAAAATTCTTATTTTGCGGAATAAATCATGGCCTTTAAAAATTATTCGGATAAGGTTTTGTTATTCCTTCAAAAATTTGTTCTAAAATCAAATATGATCTTAATGGTTGTAAATTATAGCTACTATTTATTGTTATTAGATTGTTATTAGATGAATTATCCGTGAATCTCAATAACCAAGAATTGGCAATTGATGTGGAAAGGAACCATGGAACACCTGGAATCTCAGAATTCTTCTTGAATCGGGCGCATTGAGTGGATCTCACTCTCAAGCATTTGGAATGCATGGAGATGGAATGGCGATGTAGTAATTATCACAAAAATGGTGACAAAAAGAGGATTAGATTCTATCTACAAAATTTTCTTTATAATAGTAGAGATGTTATTTCAACATTATATTATTTATAATTTCTCATGATGGTTGGGATGCTCGTAGCATTTATTTTTTAAGTCCATGTTTGTTAAAGTATGTTTTGAGTATTCAATGGATTAATAGCCATTTGCTATTTCATAATTCAACTTTTTATATATTTCTTGATGCAAGAAATACATAAGAGACACTCGAAAACTGCAGATATCATATTTAAACATTTTCTAAGATGCATCAAAAGTTATATTTATTTTCCTTAGTGGCATGCAATTACAAAACTTACACTAATAAATGATAATATCATAATAGAATCATCAACATAAATATCTACCATGATCCCGTGAAGCGAGTTCAATCATTTTGAAATATCAGTAACCTAGCATAATATAATCATAAACACAATCGAATGATTTTTAGATTATGTTTCCAATAGGCCTCCAAAAGAGTTACGGGGGTCATTAAAACATTATAATGACAAGATTTTAGAGGTTCGCTTAAGATTTAAATCAACTCCCAACAAGAAAGGGGAAAAAGGCAAATGCTTGGGCGCACCTATTATTGCATAGATTTCACATCCTCTCCAGTCTAGCATTAAACTGGAGAGGACAAATCCCAATTGCCAACCATCCATGTACTATGAACAAACTAGTAATCGAGAGAGCAGGACTAGTGACTAAGAATTAGCCTCTCTAGTTCAATCTCAAAACAGAGAGAGCTTGGGTAACTTAGTGATGCAGGACAGCAGGAAAAAGAGGAAGAAAAAGAGAAGGGAGAGGGCGAGGAAGAACCAAACTTTTCACTTGGCTCTGCTCAAGGTTTCACACACTAGAGCACAAAGAAGGAGAATTAATATTCATTCATCATAATATAGTCCTAAACAATATACGGATCTTTATATATAAGGTCACAAAATAATAAAAAGACCCCTATAAAGAAAACAATCTCATAAAAGCCCTAAAATGATAATACGCAAACAAGTCCAGTCGACATAAAAATAAAATAACATAAAATCAATCCAAATAAAATTAAACTGGCTGAATTGGCTGAACTGGCTGGACCTGCTGACTGAACTCTGTAGCGACCATCGACTCGAGTAATGGTTGACCTGGTACTGGTGTCCGCACCACTTTGTGTGCAAAGATTATTTATATACCATGCCATTCCTATATATCATACTATATTTTTGTTTTCATGCCACATGGAACACCAAACATTGCTACAGAATCCAGAGGCAAATTCATAAATTTAGATGTAAGACAAGGGCATTCTCTCCATGCAGACTTTTACAACCACCATAAAAGGACGAGGCAGGAAAGAAAAAAGAGAGGTGCAAACCGTGAAACAAAGAAAGTTAAAAGAAAGAAAGGAAAACCACTGGAGGAGAAACTAATGGGGCTGATGGAAGGCCAGCAGCTGGAGAGCTTCATGGAGACCATAAAGTCAACTGTGAGATGGGTGAAGAAAGCCAAGAACAAAAACAAGAAGAAGACGTACGTGAAGATGGCTAAGAGCCCCAGCATGATGGCCGCGATCCAAAGCCGGAAGGCCCGAAAACTCATCGATGAGACGCTTCAGGCCGCCGATCGCCCCGGCAAGACCTCCATTCCCTCCTGATTTCCATTTGATTTAATCTCTCTCAAACAAATCCATTTCGTTATCAAAGAATATCTTCCGGATGTGTTTAAGATGATATTTGAGCATGCTATGTGTGTCCGCTCTATTCTAACTTTGAAAAGGAAATAAAGAAAGAGATGTCAGTGAAGAGACTTTTTGATCATTAGTTTATTTTCTACACCATTTTGATGCCAATTCAGTCATGGTGCAGAAGCTTGCAAATGCTTGGTATGTTTTGTGAAAACCATCAACGACAGATCTTAGAACGGGAAACAAAAGATTGAGTTTGGGACAGTATCTAGCATGCAAAAATATCTAGTGTTAAGTGCCCAGCATTTTCTGAATTTTTCAGTATATACCTGCACGATGCAAGGGATCCAATATTTTTTCTTTTTTCTAACTATTTTTGAAATATAATATAGAATAAATATAATAGAGTAGATAATAGAAATAAAATTGAATATAGATATTTTCTACAATAAATTTTTGATATTAATATTATGATATACTATCACATACAAAATTCTAATAATATATGTGTTTTTATCGATATAATAAACAATATATTATTACAAAATAATAAGATCGTGACCTGAGCTGCGCATAATAAAAAATAGAAAAATATGGCATCTAACAAATATTTAAATGCAATATGGTAGGGTAATTAATAGTTGTATTTTTCACTTTTAGGTAAGACATGATCATAAAAATAAATAATAATTAATAAAAAATTAGTGTAATCAAATGATGGTATGAGCTAATGAAAGATATTTTCATTAATATCAGCATATCTTTATTATTAATGCTATTAATTTCTATATTAATTTAGAGTACTAAAAAAAAGAACTTTATTTAATATGGTTTGAAGCTAATATACTTATTATCCAAAATAAAGAGATAAGCTTGTTATTAATACTGGCACCCATGAACGGAAAGCTCATTGTATTTCTACTTTTGAGTGACATCATGATCATACAAATGCCAAAAAATAAATAGAATATTGGTGTAATCTAATGACGTGCATGGGACAAATTAAAGTATTTTCATTAATATGAGCATACTGTAATAATAATGCCATTAATTTTTATATTAATTTAGAGTACTACTAGAAAGTTGTTTATTTAATATGGTTTATTAAGCTAATAAACTTCTTATTAAAGAATGTATTAAAAAACCCTACTTATTATCTAAAATAAAAAGCTCTATTAGTAATGTTATTAATATTAGCAACCATGAATGGAGAGCTCTACAGAAACATGCCTTTATTTTTGTGTTTGCCAGTGTATCTTATATATATATATATATATATATATATATATATATATATATATATATATATATATATATATATATATATATATATATATATATATATATATATATAAAGTTTGGTAAATAATTATAGTGGACAAGCTAGCAATTGTGGGATAGTGAAGGAGAGCAATGGGAGGCACGTGTACTTCGCAGAGTGCTGGCAGCTTACTGTGCGGCATCCGGACAGAGAATCAACTTCACGAAGTCAGCCATCCAGTTCAGCCCCAGCACAGAGAGCAGAGTCAGACAGGAGATCAGGAGTATCTTGCAGATGCCCGAGCAGGAGGGGACTCTGGTTTACCTGGGAGTTTCCATCACGGGCCGGAGGCTACGAGTGGCGGAGTGCTCGGGGTTGGTGCAGCGGGTCGAGAGTAGGCTGGAGGGATGGAGGGCATCTTCACTATCCATGATGGGGAGGCTGACACTTGTCAGATCGGTGCTTGGGTCCATGCCGGTATATCTCATGGCCAACACTGTGGTCCCTAAGACGACTCTGTTGAAGATTGAATGTCTTCTCCGGAGCTTCCTCTGGGGGTCCCATGGTGGGGGTCGTGGGGTACATTTGGTGGCCTGAGAGCGGGTATGTCGGCCCACCAGTGAGGGTGGTCTGGGAGTTCAGTCCCTTCTGGAGCGGCGTGAGACACTCATTGCACGGCACGCAGCTCGTTTCTTGTTGGAGCCACATGGGCTTTGGAGTCGGGTGATGGCAGCCAGATATGGCCGAGGGAGCCCCGAGGCGGCACGGCGCGGTCGCCGCATCTCTTTCATGTGGCGTGAGATTGGGAGGTACCTGCCAACCGTGTTAGCCCATACCAGGTGGCTGATGGGCGATGGCCGGACCATTGTTGTGACTGATGACCCGTGGGTAGATACCATTCCCTTGAGATATTGGCCGACGACGGTGGATTTCGAGGCAGCAGTAGGGCTCCGGGTGTGCGACCTCCTAGCACCAGGGAGGGCAGAGTGGGACGTGGACAGACTCCACCAGTTGTTCGGGGCACATCTAGCCGAGAGGATACTTTCTCTGCCAGTACCAGGATGCGAGGGCCCAGATGTCAGGGTTTGGAGCACTTCATGCAGGGCCAGTGTGAGGCTGGGTGATTTGGCCCGGGTGATTCAGCGCGAGCATGAGAGTGGATGGGACGGTGCCTGGATTTGGAGGTCTAGGCTCCACCCGAGAGCAGCACTTTTTCTATGGAAGGTGACGTGGGACCGCCTTCCGACGAGAGCTGTGCTGAGCCGACGTGGTCTGGGGATCTCTGCGGAGTGTGGGGCCTGCGGTGCGGATGAGTCAGTTGATCATGTACTATTTGGATGCTTTTGGGCGCGGCAGACATGGCAGTGGACGGGTATCCCAGAGGAGGTTTGGCGGGAGAGGAGACTGTTTCTACAGATGATACGTCAGTGGCTGGCTAGTCCCCGGACATGTCAGGAGGCTATCCGAGCGACTTGCACCGCCCACCAGATCTGGTTGGCAAGGAACGCTCGCACCTTTGGCGAGCGTAGGATGTCGCCGAGGTTTGTTGCGGAGTCCGCTCGAGTATTGGCGATGGAGTTCAGACCTACCAGCCCTTCAGATACGACCTTGATAGCTCGGGACACCTGGGGTTCTTTCTCTGCTCAGGCAGCTCTTCGGACGGTGTTCTTCACCTGGGAGCCCCCACCCTCGAGTTTCCTCAAGGTCAATTTTGATGGCTCAGTACTAGACAGTG
Organism: Phoenix dactylifera; assembly: GCF_009389715.1. Taxonomy (NCBI): domain Eukaryota; kingdom Viridiplantae; phylum Streptophyta; class Magnoliopsida; order Arecales; family Arecaceae; genus Phoenix; species Phoenix dactylifera. The sequence goes on from NC_052407.1 coordinate 5,395,753, forward strand.
GTACACGAGGCGGTGCCGGCTTCGTCATACGAGACCCTCACTCTCGGGTAGTGGCAGCGGGCGGCTGCCGGCTATTCGACACATCAGTGCCAGCGGCGGAGTTGCGAGCTGCCTGGGCCGGCCTCTGCCATGCGCGGCGGGTACTACGGGCTAGCTCGATCATCTTGGAGGGCGACTCATCCACTGTTATTGGGTGGATTCGGCGGGAGAGCATTGACCATCCTCTGATCCGGGATATTAGGATGATGATGAGGGATGTTGTGGCCTTTGAGGCCAAGCATGTATTCAGGGAGGCCAACGGGGCGGCTGACTGGGTAGCTGCATATGCAGCACACCATTCGGGATACGCCCTGTGGGCAGGAGAGCGGGAGTTGCCATTGGCACTACGCGAGATTTTGTATTTTGATGTTCTTGGGTGTATTCGGACACGCGTTGTCTGAACAACCCGTTTCAAGCAAAAAAAAAAAAAAAAAAAAAAAAAAAAGAAAAAGAAAAAGGAGAGCAATGGGAGGGTTTTTTTTTTTTTCCCTTTTCCTTCATAGAAGTGGGAAGTGGTTACTTACGGATATTAAATAACTATAGTCAAGGTCATCCTTTCCATGCGAAGTTAATGCTTCACATTTGCTTTGTTAGTTTACATCAAGAATCTAACAACCGTCAAACTTAATCTTGCGGATATATGTTTGTACATATGTTTGTATGTATGTATGTATATGTGTGTGTGTGTGTGTGTATATATATATATATATATATATATATATATATGATGTTCTTTCTCTTTAATTTTGTCTTCCAAACTTTTCTATTCTCACTGTTCCTCCGAAGATGGATAAGGCTACCATGTTTTTAGGCACATTTTTTTTAAAAAAATATATAGGATGAGATTTATAAATGGATGACACAAAAGTCTTTTGCATGAAGGTTATACTGTCCCCAGTAGATTCCCTTTGAAATTATTCATAGGCATCATTCAGCTCTTTAAAATCTCCTGGAAACCATATTCTAGGGATCACTGCTCTAAATATCACCAAAAATCTCTATCCAAAAGGTACAACATCTTTTATGATACTATTAATACACTATCTAGTTTGTTTTTTTAATAAATTATAAAAAGTTTTATAAAATTAGAATTAAATTATAATTATATCGAATAGTATGAAAAAGACCTATGCTCACCCTTCTGAGATTTATTTTGTCTAACAAGTTAATCCATAATTTATCAAAATGTTAGTCAAACCCTTAATTTTAAATGGGACCAAATATCACATCAAAAAAAATTTAAAATAATCAAAATAATTTTACGTGACATAACCGCCATCCAAGAATATAAAAAAAAATGTATGCATCTTCTTTCCCATTCTAAAGCAATTTTGATTTTTCATATAAGATAACCGAACTCAGTAACACTATTAATTTAACCGGAACATAAGTGTAGGTTTTACAAATTATTAGGTATAAGTATAATAAATATAAATCTTAAAGGAATTTTTGTAATTTACTCTTTTTCATAAGTCCTTTTGTTAGAAAGTGCATTATTTTCCTTAATATCCCCCCTTAATACACTTCTCTAAGATTATCTCGAAGTCTTATCTTGGTTTCACCTTCATAAGGATATTATATCCATTTGCTCCTAACGTTATCAGGTGGCACTTGACTGCAACATGCTTCATTCTGTTATGAGGTTTTTTGAGAATTCCTGCGAAACTACTCTGCAATAAAATCTGAAGAAGCTTCAGTTTGAGAATCCTAGCCTAAACATGATTTCTTCCAAGCTTTCCACATCACTAAGGTAAAGATATCCAAACCAGCAAGTCAAGCGAAGAAGCTCTGCTGTGTGCTACTGGATTATTTACTATTAGTTTTGTTAATTCTTGTCTCAGAGATTTCTAATATGTTAGTCCTGTTGCTCCCCCTTGCCTTGAAATATCTTTTTCTAGCCAAATAGCTTAACATGCTGTGCCTGATGCTGCCACATCCTAAGCTTTGGCAAACAAACATGCAACTGTCCCTAGCTTCTTTTTTTGCTAATTTGATCCTCATGAGAAGTTACTAGTGCATTGTCTAAATGTACAATATGAATTACTCTCCACGTCAGCCATTTCTCCACACGAAACACTACATGTGTGCTTGATTAGCTCTTGATCTTATTCTTCTTGTCAAATTGGAGAGAGTATTATTTCGTATCGTATGACCCGAACTTGAGAAATTCTGCCTCAGGCCGGGAACTAGCAGAGCATTGCTGATATACCTCTCTCCTTCATTGGTCAGAACGAGGATCCTCACTTTGCCTTTTTGTCTCCAACAGTGCTTCTTTGCCGTTCTTGTTCTCATCTTTATTTTATTTTTATATTCTTTCTGGAGGAAATAGGGAGGTAGGTGACCACCCATCATTTATTCATAAGAAAATCTTATAGTTAAGCTACAGAGCCAAATTTTGACATATCTAAGGAGCCGCATGGCCAATATATCAATCAGCCAAGATGTTAGACATTATCGTTTTAGCTCTTGGCCATACTTTGCCAAACTCAGAGAGAAGGTTGTTGTGATCACAAAGACCGGACCAGTCCTTGAACAAATGCAATCTTTCTAGTGCAACAAAGGCGATCGAGCATCTCTTGTTAAGAAATAGTCGGACATTTCTCTCCTTCCAACACACCCAAGCAAAAGCAACAAACAACATAAGAGTTAGAGGTCACACCTTCTTTGGGAAGTTCCTCTTGAGCCAATTTATCCAAAGAAATTTGAGAAAAGCTTGGTGTGTTATTGCCTCCTCCAAAGGAGGTCGCCAAGGGCCTTTAGAAGGCTAGGAGAGCGATCCCCAGGTCGTGGGGTTTCTATGCAGTGGAGTCTCATGGGCTGTCGGGTGGAATTATTGTCACTTGGAGGCAAGGTTCATGTAGACTGGATATTTTTCATGTTTGTGACCAAGAGGTGATTATGGTGATCTCGGAGGGCACTAGCGCTCCTTGGGTTCTTGCTGCGGTGTATGCTAGTACGGACTTCAGGGAGAGACGGAGGCTTTAGGAGGAGGCATTGCAGTTGATTGATCAGGGCTACCCTATGTTGATGGCCGGTGATTTCAATTGTATTGTTGATCCTCAGGAGAAGATGGGAGGTAAGCCTTTCTCTTACGAGAGGAAGGTCAAGGAATTTCAGAATTTTTTGACCACAAATGGCTTGATTGACTTGGGATTCTCGAGCCCTAGGTTTACGTGGTGCAACAATCAGCAGGTAGGGCCAGAGTTTGGGAGAGACTTGACAGAGCCTGTGCGACAGCTGGGTGGGTCCAGAGCTTTCCGGATCACCGTGTAAGTCACTTGCTTAGGATTGCGTCCGATCACAGCCCTCTATTATTGAGTACAGATGCATATGTTCCAGTGCACCCTCTTTCAGATTCGAGAAGCTGTGGCTCTGTTATCCACGCTCTTGGGAGATGGTGAGGGAGGCATAGAGCATTCCAGTTAGGGGTGATGCTATGTATCAGGTGTCCCGCATATTGGAGTTGGTGAGGAGGAGGCTGAGGAGATGGAATTGAGAGGAGGTGGGTGATATTTTTAGGAGGATTGAGGAGTCAGAGGTGGCCATTGCCAGTTTACAGGCTCAGGAGGCTCGAGAGGGGGTTTGTTGGATGAGGAGGTCGGGGAGCTCAGATCACTATTGGTTTTGCATGATGCCCTCCTCAGACAGCAGGAGATATTCTGGAGATAGAAGGCGAGGGTACAGTGGATCATGGAGGGGGACAGAAATACCAGTTTTTTTTCACCAGGCGACAGTGATTAGGAGGCATCAGAACAGAATCAGAGTTATCAGGGATGAGGATGGGCAGCAATCAGAGGACCCGGATGTGATCCAGAGGATTTTGGTGAGTTTCTTTAGGGCTAGGTGGACAGAGCAGACCAAAGATGTAAACTTAGCAGATATCCCGCCGCCAGAGGTGGGGGTTACAGAGGAGCAGTCTATAGCTTTGATTAGGCCGGTATCGGAGCAGGAGATCAGGGAGGCAGTGTGGTCCCTTGGGGGGGACAAGGCTCCAGGGTCGGATGGGTTCCCACCTGTGTTCTTTCAGCGTTATTGGATGATAGTTGGGCGAGACGTGACAGAGGCTATACAACAGTTTTTTAGCACGGCGGTGATGGCGGCTGAGTGGCAGAGGACTTTCACCACCCTGATTTCGAAGCGGCAGGATGCTACGGAGCCGAGTCATTTTCGTCCGATTAGCCTCTGCACGACCTTGTACAAAGTGACGACGAAGATTCTTGCTGTCAGGTTGAGGGATGTTCTTCCTAGGCTCATTAGCCCGGAGCAGGGGGCTTTCTTGGAGGGGAGGAGTATATCGGATAATGTACTTATTGCTCAAGAGTTTATGTTTGATCTTGGTAGGGCTCCGATGAGGAGGAGCTTGATGGGGATCAAACTTGACATGAAGAGAGCCTATGATAGGATGAGGTGGGACTTTGTGCAGCAGTCTCTGCGGGGGTTTGGGGTTCATAAGACATGGATCAGGTGGGCTATGGGTTGTATTAGTACTCCTTTTTTTGCCATTCTGGTGAATAGCACGCCATCCCGATTCTTTACATCATTGGGGGGGGGGGGGGGGTTGCACCAGGGTTGCCCCCTTTCTCCACTACTATTCATTATATATGCGGATGCTCTGTCTAGTTCTCTACGGCAGGCAGTGGCCAGTCAGGAGTTGGAGGCTTACAGACCGGTGGAGGGGGCACCTGCGATTTCTCACTTGCTCTTTGCGGATGATTGCCTGCTTTTAGCCAGATCGTCTAGGCAGGCGGCCCAGACGATAGGTCGAATTCTTCGAGATTACCGTGCTGTGTCGGGTCAAGCGGTCAACCTGGCCAAGTCAGCTGTTACGTTTAGCCCGAGGACTAGACCGGCGCTGAAGCACTCTATATTGGAGGTCCTGGGAGTGGGTGAGCAGGTGGGCTTGATGACATATGTGGGAGTTCCACTATGTGGCCGGTGTCTGAGGATTAGGGACTGCATCTCCCTTGAGCTCAGCATCAGATGCAGGCTAGAGGGCTGGCAGATACACACATTTTCTATGATGGGTAGGATCACTCTGGTTTGCTCTGTGCTTACCTCAGTCCCTATTTATCTACCATCCCACGCCATTATTCCGGTGGCAGTTCTGAGGTCCCTTGAGCAAGTTTTTAGGGATTTTATCTGGGGAAGGAGCAGTGGTAGAGGCGGGATCCATCTGGTGGCTTGGAAGGTTGTATGTCAGTCGATCAATGCTGGAGGTTTGGGGGTGCAATCTTTGGTGGCGAGACGGGAGGTATTAGCGGCGAGGCATGCAGTTAGATTTGTGCTTGAGCCCGAGAGTATGTGGTCCTCACTGATGAGGGCCAAGTATGGTGCTTTGGTACCTGGGGGGCGAGCCGGGCGACACCACTCCCCGGTCTAGAGAGAGATGTGTGCTAGGGCTATGGTGGTGCTTCCGGAGATCAAATGGGCCATTGGTGATGGTCGCTCTATAGATGTGATGGAGGACAGTTGGGTGACCGAGTGGCCGATGTGCCGCATGCCGACCATGGTGGACTCTGCGAGATTAGCAGGGTGTAGGATTAGCGACTTACTGGACCCAGAGGGGGGTTTGGAGGGTGGGGATGATTCGGGAGGCGTTTGGGGAACAGCTGGCGGAGTTGGTTTTGGCCCTGCCAGTCCCTGCTGGGGGGAGTCTGATAGGTTACTTGGCGCAGGTGCGGGTCAGAGATCTTCACGCTTTGTTCAGCAAGGCGCCAGTTCGACAGATTGCAGGTGGCTGGATATAAAGGCTACGGATTCATCCCCGAGTGGCACTCTTCATCTGGAAGGTGGCTTGGGGCTGCCTCCCTGCTAGGAGTATGCTAGCCCAGTGTGGTATGCGGGTCCTTCAGTGCTGTGAGGCGTGTGGTGATACCGTGGAGACCACCGAGCATGTTCTTATGCAGTGTCCTAGGGCCCGAGAGATATGGAGGAGGTCTCCGGTCTCTCTACCTGACGCGGTGGCCTCAGCGCAGGATTTGTGCAGGTATTGAGAGACTCTATGCGTAGCCCTAGATCGGCGGTGGATGGGATTCTGAGAGCATACCTGTTCTATCACATTTGGCTGGACAGGAACGCTGGCATTTTTGAGGAGAGGCGGTCGCCTCCGAGGATGGTGGTGGATAGAGCGGCTCGACACGCGAGGGACGTTATTGAGGCTGCCACCGTGTTTTCTTCTAAGATGGCTAGGGACACCTAGGGCACTCTTCACGCTGTTTCAGCGCTACGCTTTGCCCTTGTTTCTTGGGTACCCCCACCCCTTGGCTATCTCAAAGTAAACTTCGATGGCAGCAAGTCAATGGATGGTGTGACTGGAGGGGTAGGATTTGTGATCAAGGATCACTGTGGTAGGATGCTTGCCGCAGGAGGGCGGCGTACACCAGGGCTTACTGTAGTTGGGGCGGAGCTGCGGGCTGCCTGGAAGGGTTTATCCTACGCCAGGCAGGTACCTGGCGTTGAACGGGTGTACCTTGCGGGAGACTCTGCGGTGGTGATCAACTGGATTCGGAGGGCGAACAGGTATGGTGATGGTCACCAGACTCGCAGGATGGCTCAGCTAATGAGCGGCTTTCAGGCAGTTCACGTATTTAGGGAGGCGAACAGGGCCGCAAACTGGGTCACCTTTTTTGTGGCCCGGAATGCCGGGAACTTTTTGTGGACGTCTGCTTCAGATGCTCCTGTTGCTTTGTTATCTTTTCTTTCCCGTGACGTGGCTAGTTGTACTCATATTAGACTTAAATGAATGAGTAGCCGTTTATTACACACACACACACACACACACACACAAAAAAAAAAAAAAGGAGGTCGCCAGGCACCAATCTGCCTGAAGTCTGCAAAATCAACTTGGAATGGAACATTCCAACTGATCAAGTATGTGAGGGTGTTTTTCTTCCCCTAAATCTGTAAGTTCCAAGGATGGATTTTGAACAAAAACTTCAGTGATAGACCGCAAAAAATTCAGCTCCAGTTTGGAAACACAGGATCACGCAGCAGAATACAATGCCAGTCATATAAATGAAGAATACGCCAGGTCTAATGAAATAAAAAAGAACAAAAAATAGCAACAATGGCACATAATGTATGCATTCAAGAAGTGGAGTGCTGGATCCCCTATCTGGTCAAAATCTTTCTTGACACCAAGATCAATACGTGCCTACATTTTATTCGAACAGAATGAGATCACTGATTATCACAAAAGAAACATGAGAGAGACTGAAAAACTATATGCAATTTGCAGCAGAAAGATCCACAAGACCCCAGAAAGGTCTTTATATACAGAACATCGGTCATAACCACATTACGACACAATAATAAATAGAACAGGGAGATTTAATAGACATAGAAGCCCATACCTCACAACACATACTCCAAAGAAATGATATTCCATCATTCCACATCAATATCTTCAACATCTAGCCAATCATTGGATTCCTTGGTTTGCAGGCAAGTGGAGTCATCAATCTTTGAAGAGGCCCCAGGGCCTAGCTGAACCCAGCCTCTAGAGTCCTCAGTTCGAGGATTGTTTGCATCAAGGGCCTTGGTGCTTGAAAGTGTGCCTCGATCATCATCATACTCCAGATCACTGAATGATACGTCTTCCTCATGTCCTAATGGGATAGCAGCACCCCCCGTGCCACCCATTTCACCCGTATCCTCTTCCAACCAGTCATCACCATCCTCTTCGTCCTTCTCAATCACGACTTTCGATGTCTCAGTAGGCAAATACTTCGTCTTACTTTGCACAGGTGGCTGTTCTTCAATGACAGACTTGTCAATAATTTTCACCTCAGTTGTTTGAACAGGGTGCTTTTCAGTCTCAACATCTGCCAAGGGATCAGAAGTGGGTTCTCCAAATGAGGGTGCAACAGGGTGCTTTTCAGTCTCAACATCCGCCAAGGGATCGGAAGTGGATTCTCCAAATGAGGGTGCTTTGGATGGTGCAGTTTCACTGATTATTTTTGATGGTCCTATGACATTGTCTTCAATTGGAACTGAAGCAGCATCCTCTTTCCTATATGATGTCTCCCTTCCAGACCTCTCAGATCCAGGCTTTGTCCGATTCTGTGGATCCTGTAACAACATTGATCTTGTTTCCATGATCTGCATGCAAACGAGACAATGAAACATGTTAACAATATCTATGTACAATAGCCACTCAAGTGAGATAGTTTAATGCAAGATCCATACTTAGCATAAAAATCAGAAAGATACATAAACATCCAAAATTAGCTCCAGCACCTTCACCCTCCTGCTCCAGTACCACACATCACCTCTCTACTTCTCATAACCCTTTATCGGGCCACTTAATTGTCAAGGGTTTGACCTGACCAATAGTGTCTATCTGATGACCTGGACAAACCACTCATCACAGAAGACAAATAGTCTAGTGGATGGTTTGCCACTGTGGCTAATTTGGTCATGTGAATAGATAAATCTTGGCCAATCCAGTGAGCAGGACAGAAGCAGATTTGTTCAACTTCTAGCTGGTCTGATTTTACAGTTCATGCTGGCTTTCATTACACTGATGTAAATACAATGGAGAATTTTATATTCTAATATCTACGCCTCATAACCCTCCAGCCCATCACCAGCACACCTAAAAGAGTCGCTTTTTCAGGCCACTTATTCTCAACGGTTTGACCTGGCCAATAGAGTCTCCCTGATGACCTGGAAAATCCACTCATGATAGAAGACAAACAGTTCAGTGAATGGTTTGACACTGGTTAATTTGGTTGTGATTAGATAAATCTTGGCCAATCCAATAAGCAGGACAGAAACACAGTGGTTCAACTTTTTATCTCGTTTAATTTTACAGTTCACACTGGCTTTCATTACACTGATTAAATACTATGGAAAATAGTATATTCTAATATCTTGATTCTTTTTTCACCTGAAACTCCTCACTGACATGAATCTGACCTATTTACAGCACTGTTCAACTGACATCAACCAAAAACCTTCTCATGCTTGACAAACATACAAACAAAGGAAAGAAAAGGGAAAAATATATCTGAGAGGAATTAAAAATAAATTCAAAATTAGATTCAGCATTAAATAAATGATAAGGAATTGTAATGAAATCCTTGAGCGCTCCAAGGGAAAAAAGTGATGAAAAGCAAAACAAACTTTGCTTGATCCACTTCAAGGGATGAGAGAGTGGGGCGGGCAAGAGAGAGAGGAGAGAGAGAGAGAGAGAGAGAGAGAGAGAGAGCATATTTCTAGATATCTAATATCAAGGGACCAAGCAGGGTCAAAGCTTGACAAATCATCAGCATTGAATAGAAAGGGACAAAGAGCAGGGGTTTCTGGAGGCAAGCATCATTTTAGAGAAAGAGGGTTTCCAGTCGTTCCAATGAGAAGATCTAAACAATATCTTGATCAACTTGAGCTGCCCTGCAAGTATAGTTGCTGGGATGATCCCACTTGGCAGTTAAAGATCAAAGCCTTCAAGTAATGACTGCTTAGTTGAATCCATACAACATAAAATTTCCAGCAGAAAGAATCGATTGAAACCCAATGCTCACACAAAGAACTATAAACTCAATCCACAATGGGTCCAAATTGGTTCGAGTGCAAATCCAAAATGGGTTCAAGTTGGTAAAGAGTAGAAAATTGCCAACCTTATATCATCATGAAAGAAATGATACAATGACTTACAATTGTATTACAAAAAATAAGCAGAAATTATGTTGAATAAGAAATCATATACTAAAAAAAATGTGCCTGTTTTTAGTATTTTGGTAACCCAGCACCAATAAAAACCAACCTGGTCTTAGCTTGGTTGGTGTGAACTGGGTCCAATATCAGTTGGCTCAGTTCTGGTTCCTGAAAAATGAGAACTGATCAGGATTGGTTAGGTTCCAGGTTGACTCCTAACTCACAGTACACCCTAACATGACCACCACTACTAATTTTCTCCAAAAGTAAACCTTAGCATGAAGTCCTTCTTAGAGTAGGTCTCTACCTCCACAAAAAAAAATAAAATGTGAACAAAAATAAAAGCACCTTATGACCAACTGGCCACTTTAAGAGTGTGCAATACGTGCTATATAGGTTCAATAAATGCAAATTTTGACAACTCAGCCGACAGGAATCATATATTCACTAAGATGCCCACCAGGTTTGGCTGAATTTATCAAGCAAGGGTACTTGACCCTCCTATCTCTCTTCGTTCCTTTTCTTTATTTTCCCTTCCAACAAGTGGCTTTCTCTTGAACTCAAAGCAAAAAACTTTTTCCTGTAATTTCATTTGTTCTTAACTTTGAATTGAGAGTTAAAATCTATTCATGTATAGATGACCCTGTCTCTCTAAGATGTTGTGAAGAAGAAATTTTATTAAGCTATTAATTGGAAGAAAAGCTTGATGAAATAGTAACTATTTTAATATATATATATATATATATATATATATATATATATTTCTTTTTCGATAGTAATCATATTAATTTGTGTATTAGACTTGCTCAATTATGTAGTGACCATGTTTGTCACTTATCTATCAGCAAAGTATGAGTTAGCATACTAAATTAATTCAACCAAGTCAAAATCATATAGCAGTGTTCCAGACATCTTTAGTTTCTAGCAAAAAAAATAATCTAGATCCAAAAGAAAAAACAGTTTTTTGGCATGGTCTGGTAGCTGAATATCTTTCTGCAATCTTGCAGATATTTCTATGCTGGAACATATCCACTGATAAAGGACAATATAGACAGTCACAATAGAGAGAATCAAGGCATGTTGCTAATGTTCATTTTGTTTGCTCTAACCAAGTATTTTGCACCATCACTGCGTATGACTGAATAAAATAAGCTATGATAAGTAAATGCTTTTCGTCAACAAAAAAAAAAATTCAACAAATCCCTCCAAGGTCATTCTCAAAAACCAAGAATACAATGCTGTGATGGTTTAATTCATATATCTATACAAAATGAATTGCAATTATTGTACTGAAAGTACCATAGGCTGAGAAGTAATTAAAAGAATCATGATAACAATGACAGACTAGGTGACCTACCTGAGGTGTTGACAAAAGTTCAGCGTCATGCTTATTGAGTCTAGAATGCAGAAGTACAAAATAGATTTTCCAAAAGCATCCTTCATTCATATGACTCGGGCAAAGCTCGATCCTCAAAGCAGCTAATCTGGGTGCAAGGCGTTCAATGGCCAGTGCATGCTCTTGTTGAGCATCTGACATTTCGAAATCTAAAAGAAGAATAAAGAAATACCTATAAAAAAATTCTTGCCACGAAGCAAAGATAAACCAAAACATACACTTGGCTGATCAATATTTATCTCTCACCAATACTATAGACTGATTATGTCAAAAATAACAGCACAATTATAATTTTCATACGTAACTGTATTCAAGTTGATAAAAATTGCAACTAACTAGAAGGCTTCCATCATGAATCATTAGTTAATCATTTAAGAACATGTATGAGTTGTAAATCGACGTAAATGGATTTGATGCACCAATGTTTGAAAAGAAAAGGGAGGCATAAAAGGTGGATGCATGTAGACTCTTGATAAGCTGAGGTTTAAAGCTCACAGATTTTCAATAAGGACTTAAAAGTTTATGAAAAATCATATGAAAATAATCATGGCAAATAAGCAGGTATTGCACCAGGATTCAATACCAATTCTAACAAGACTTACACATCTGGTATGCCAGATGTCAAATATCATTATGATTAAACTAAATGTTCATGCTTGGCATTTGGCACAAGATCGCTCATAATCTTTTTTTTCAAAGAAAAAAGATCAATCCCATTTTTTTCCAAATCTATCAAACAACCAATCCAATTGATGTGTATGCCTCCTACATAAACATAGCCATATGGTGCAAGGTGTGTCTACCTTGCATGAGTGTCCCTATGTGATGTATATGTCATGTATTTCATAGTCCCAACCATGAGGGTGAAAGCTTTTATGTATTTATTTATTTTTTGTGCTTGGGGGTTGTGGGAGACAGACAGGGGGCCTAGCGGTGCTTAGGGGCGAATCTCAAATAAGCCTTTTGAAAGAATGCAATAGGTTGTATTAGAATTTATCAAAATTTATCGAACTTCTATGCAAACATAATTAAATTGAGCGAGAAGATCTATGAAATAAAAAAAGTGGTTCAGTCACGAATATGCCATTGCCGCCTCATTGTTATCTAAGCTTTTACATCTTGACTCTCTGCACTGATCTTTGACTCCCTTGTCTTCTTTTGTTCTCCTTTTTGATCCAAATAACTATCCAATGTTTCATGGAGATTTCTTATATCTATCTACAAACATCTTCAATAGACAATCTTTTAAGAAGGACAAAAATGTAAATTGGTTGCATTGAGCACTTCATGAGAAAGAACTGCAAGTATCTTAGAAGGATTAAATTCAATGAAAAGGTTAAGCAAACATGAATTCAGTAAGGCAACTAAACATGAGCAATGACTGTAACAATGTTCTTCCCATTTATTTAATTGCCAGAGGGAACTCTATAATTAAATGTTCTTCTTACTTATAAAAGGATATCACAATTAAAACTAGAAAGGTAAACATCAGATGATAATTTCCTTAACTTAAAAAAAATTACAGATCAGTAAGAGTTTCAAATACATGGTGAATCATTCGCAAAGCAGGTTATTTAAGACAGGTTAAACAATTCTATATATTAGCAACCCATTCCCTGCAACAATTGTTCGTAAAGGACTTAAAAAATCAAAAGAATTAAAAAGAAAATGCTCCAATTAGTTATTCATTATATACACATGCCAGTACATATATAGGCACAAATATGTAAGATTTACGCATTCCCCTTTCTCATTTATTAGAAAGCTTGTAATTCCTGGACACAAGGCAGACCAAATCAAATGTTTGAGAATCATTGCTAAATTGCCAATTCAAAAGAATAATTGAAGTCATTCAAAACAATACAAGCATTGCAGAATTTAGATATCACAAAACTTTCAGCTAGTTATTGTAACAACGCAGGACCTCTCACAAAATGGCTAGCTAGAAGTTGTTTAGTTTTCTTAGCTAAGTATCCAAGATCTCCTCAGCACACAATCAATGTAGGACTAAAGACATATCCACACGGATCTCCACTTACCCACCCCACCCCCCACCCCCCAAAAAAAAAAAAAAACCTAGTATCATTGCCATAGTAAGGATTACTAATAACATGATTTCCCATAGTCAAACTCAAAAAGAGCCTATGTTGCAACATCCCCTAGTCCACATAGGTCATTGGCCAGGTCACTCAGATACCATTTTTAACAACCCAAGATCTCACCGAAAAAGGCTAATTGGAAGGTACTATTTGGGTTCCTTGTCCCTAAATAAATACTTAAGATCTCTCCGGTGCACAACCAATGTGGGACTAAACACAACCACACGAATCCTCACACACTTTTCTTGTTTAAGTTATAATATCCTCGCCAGGCTAAGATCCCAAATCCAATCAAATCCACTTGTAAACAACACCAATTATAAACATTATGATTGGCCCATGATTAGTATCCAAAAAGCCCGTGCTACAATGTTCCTAGTCCACATGGGCCATGGGCAAATTCGTTTTAATATCATTTTTAACGAGCCAAGACCTTTAGCCAAAAAGACTAACCGAAAGGTGTTATTTGAGTTTATGGACCCTATATAACTACTAAAGATCTTCCTAGCGCATAATTGATGTGGGAGTAAATACATGCGCACAAAGATCCTCACGATTATTAAAGGAAAAAAAAAGAAGCAATGGCATCACCATATTCTAAATACTTGATATAGCTTTTCAATGATTCTTTTTCAGCACCACAACATTATTTCGAGAGGAGCACCCACAAAATTAATAACTTCTCATCACACACAAGAAAATATGTTTAGTGTGCCCTAATCAAAGTTCCCTTCCACCCCTTCAAACCACCATGAAAGGAAGGATGCAAATGGGCCAATTTACGGGCCAAATTTTACATTGTTTAGGTTTTGTTGTTTGGATGCCCTATCGAAAATTTTGGAAAAGCTTAGCGAAAGCCCAAGCGTAGACCATTTGCATAACCCCTGGTAAAAGAGCAAGGATGACTCAGTGCCAAGTCAAGAGCACAAGAAAATTTATGTTCAATAGAATGGATGATCTTGAGGGTGTCTTCTATAGCAAGCAAAGCTTCATGGTTCAGAATTTGGACTAGAACAGCCCATGCTAAAAAGCATTCAAAATCTAAAGGAGATGTTACCTAAGATTGAGGTGTTTCTAGCAACTCAATTTCATGGGAAGAAAAGAGGACTCATGCTTTAGTTTGTGGAGAAACTTGCTTCTATACACTATTCTAGTTAAAGAAATGATCCTCCATAAACATTAGGAATTATGCTGGTAGCGTAACTTGTAGTTGAGAAATAAGGTTTTTAGTAAGATGGAGAAAGAAAAACCATAAAATCTCTAAACGTAACTTTGGTTAAATTATTTCAAGTGCCTATTTATTACTAGGCTCATTAGGTCGAAGACTTCAGTTTGTCAGAAGCAATGTTACTGGGACACTATTTTGGGTTTATTGACATATTAGACACTAGGGCACTTGAACACTTGGGACACTTGGGACACTTGGGACACTTCATGACAATTTTTAGCACTTCATATCATTAATCTTGATGCCGTTATTATTACATGTCTATTTTCCGCACTTATATAAAGACTTTATCAAACTTCATGAATTTAAGTGGCACATATCTAGCTCATAATTCATTATAAGCATACACCAATACCTAGTTACACTTGAGATATATGAATGTCCCCATGTCCAATTTTAAAAGATTCTAGTGTCGAATTCTTTTCGACACTTGGATACTTGACACTCATGTTACAAGTCCACATAACATTGCTCAGAAGCATCCAATATTCCAACACAATCAAAAGGCTCAAAAGGTCCCATAGTTTCTAGCCATTTACTCATCATCACATCAGAGAGAGAGAGAGAGAGAGAGAAAGAGAGAGAGCTCTTATAATGTGAATATGATTAGGTATAAAGAACACTAAAGAACCTGAAAGCGGAATGAAATTCTAAATCTCCTGGCAAAGCAAGTTCCTCCTACATGAATATGCAAAGAATATTTCTCAACTTTTAATTGAATACGTCCACAGCAATGCTACTCCTATTTCACCTAGATACAAGCAAGTGCTAGATAGCACAAGGGCATTAATCCCTTCTGAAAGCCATATTAGAAAATGAAACCCCAACCAACATGAGCATAACATCTAGTGTTGCCAATCCATACAAGCAATACATATCTCCTACAAGGGCTATTGATCTTAAGGTTCGTGTATCTTTAAACCACGGTCAGTGGAACCATTCCGAATTGCCCGATTCGCAGCATACCGAGCCGTATCGACGGCAGACCGGAACGGTTCCGGCAATCAAAACAAGAAATTAGTGACGGAGAGGGAGATGGAGAAGGAAAGAGAGAAAAGAGAGAGCGAGGAAGGCAAAGAGAGGGAGAGGAAGGTAGAGGCCGACCAGTAGAGGGCTAGAGAGCCGTGCGGAGGGGCAAAGGAGGGGATCCACCATCGGACAGAAGTCCTTGCTTTAAACAGAATCCAGAGATGTCTGGTGTTTCTCTTAAATCACAGCATTGCACAAGGTCCCTATTAAACTAATCTGCCAATTTCAACAAATGCCACCTAACTTAAGATTCCACTTCACAGAAGAACACCAGTTTGAGGCTTTAATTTTATCTTGATTAACATAGGAATCTTAAAGATGGATGTTAACATATGTTTTTTTGGGAAAAGTCATGTTTAAATAGTCATAAGGAGAAAAAAGGCATATTAAAGAGTATTGAGTTAGTTGACCAGGATTCGCGCCAGTGGGAAATAACACCATGAACACAACCTCATAGACATTCTAGATTAAATATCGGCAAGGTATTGAGTCAGGAAGGGGGTACAACAAGAGCAAAAATCAAATTGGATCATTCCTAATTTCAAAATGTAAGTTAGGGAAAACATAGAATTGGAATCTTGGTCATAACTAAGCTCAGAGAAGAAAATTTGGTTCAACTAGATTCATGCCAATGTGAACTAATGCCATGTAATTAACTCAAAGACATCCAAGCTTAATTATCCACAGAACCATAACATTGGATAGGACTGATATGTCCAAATATCAAGAAATAGATTGGGGGAAAGCATACCATCGGAACCCTCGTCATCATGAAACAATGGGAAATCCAACCACGTCTCCGGATGCATCGAGATATTCCTCGCAAATGCCAAGACCTCCTCGGTAATACCCACAGCGCCAACCTCAAAATTCTCTTCCTCCTCATCCTCCCCCTCCTCCTCCTCCTCCTCAGCCCCAAACGGCAGCAAAGTAGACGCAATCTTGGAGATCTCCGTCACCGCCTTGGCATTCGACAGCATCGAGATCCCGCTCCTGAACTTCCCGCTGATCTCGGCAAAATCGCTCCGGATTCCGGCGATCCTCGGAGACTCCGCCGCCTCAGCCTCACCGGAGTACCCGGAGGCCGCCGGATCGGAGAAATCGGAACTCCGGCCGCCATCGGAGGGCGAGGAATCCGTCCCTGGAGCGTTGGGGTTCGGGGAATCCGGCGGCGGGGCGAGGAAGGAGGCTACGCCCCAGAATTGGCGTGTTAGGGTTTTGGTGAGCTCGGAGAGGTCCTCTTTGACACCCCTCGTCGGGGTTCCAGGCTCCATGGGGCGGTCCTCGTCGGATTCCGCTTCTTTGGACGGGGACTCTCGGGACGATCTCTCAGCCTTCTCCTTTCTCTTCTCCTCATCGTCACCGTCGCCATGATCGGAGCTCAGCGAGCTCACGAGAGACCTCGCCAGCCATGACATCTTCGTCTTCCTCCTCCCCTTCGTTTTCTTCGATACGGGGAAGGGAAGCCTTGGCCGAGGGGCGTGTGGACTGTGGAGATATTCATACCGCCGTTGCGGTGGATGCGAAACGTGGTTTACGCGTCTGCTTGCGTAAACATTTATATGCGTATGAGGTTGTCTGCCGTCCGGTTTGTTCAGTTAACGCATCCCGTCCGTTGGAATAGCATCAATCTTAGCGCATGAGTTGGGGCGTCATTATGGATGGGAAAACGCGCCCCGCATGGGACGTTTTATGCGGTTCTTTAGAAGATAATGCTGTTCCTCCGGCGATGGATGGATTGGAGCGTGGGCAAACTACATAAGATCAGCACAGAGTGGGCGCTGTGATGTACCACAACCACCGATCTCCCAACTTCGGAAGATCATGACCTTCTGATCGGCCGAACCAAGTTGCATGATGATCTGCGCTGTGATATATGCGGTCTCAATTGGGTAACCGTGAAGACGGTAAAGTAATATAATATTAGTAAGCCGCAGGTTGTGTTGTCTTATGACCCAATCCGATCCGTTTTGGAGGTTCTGTTGGACCGAGTTGGGTCTTAAAATTAGACTCGTTTTATTTTTTGGGCCAGATCTGCATTTACTAAATTCAGACTCAATCTGATTCGACTCGATCCGTTTGAAATTTGGATAAATTTGGATTTTTAATCCTACGACCCGATCCGATCTGATCCGAATCCATAAACTTATTTGGGCCTGCGGAATGCAATCTTCTATCGAATCGGATCTGAGTTCAAAATTAAAAACCGAACAATCAAATTGGGTCGGAGTGATCCGACCCGATTCGACTCATTTGCACTCCTAAATATATATTTAGGATGTGACATGTAATTTGTGTGCATTACAATTGGTGTCGCTCATCTTGTTCTCTTCTACAGGGGGTATAAAATTCCAAAATTATGTAAAAAAATATTATTTAAATTTTAAGTATGAAGTGGATGGAGTCACATCTTAAGCGTTGCCTTATGTATAGAATTAGTTTCTTGCATTTAGTACAGCCATCTCCATATCACTTTACTGTAAAATAATATGTGTTTTGCAAACTTGATCTAAAATTGGACAAGATTTTCCTTTTGGGAATTTAGAATCGAACCAATTGCTAAATAATATAGAAAGAAACCATCCATCTAGTAGTTCCAAGTTAGCAGCAAATTATACAAGGACTAAAACATGTGCAATCTCTGTACAATCCTTGCTAATATAGGAGCATTTGAGTAATTAGATGCTAAACAATGAAGCATTAATTGATTTTTCTCCCTCCGTATTTCATATAAAGACTACAACTTCCCTGCATTATTAGTTATAGGCTTGTTATTATGAGCAACTGGCAAATTTTTAGTTAGGCAGCTCCAAAAGACTTTCTTCGGCAAATATCCCATATGGAGACTGCAAGAGCTTGCAATCTCTAAATATAGTTTGCTAATGTCAGCACCTAGAAGGTTAATATGGGAATCCAGAAAATAATCTTTTTCTTGACATAGTTGATTTGAAAAAAGTGTAAATAGATAATGGTCTCCATAAGAGACTCAAGAAAACTGTAAAAAGAGTTATAAGTTTATTTTGGAACTAAATATATATTATTTTCTTTAGGGCATGTTTAGATAATCCTATGCAATAAGCTGAGTTAGGTCTATATTTGCATAAAAGCTATCGGAGTGGACTAGTCCGAATTCTATAAAAAGGAAAAATATCTCATCAGATTTTTTTTTTTTTACTGTGAGAATGGGTTGGAAGAGGCAAGGTCAACGTGGACTAGACTAGACCTAATTTTTTGTAATACTAAAAGTTCTGTTTCAATTCAAAAATTTAATATGATTTTTCAAATAAGTTTTTATTATAATTGATATAGAGACTACAAGCAAAATTTGCAGTTTTCAAATGGAACCTGCAAATGCAAAGATTTATAGAAACAAGTCCTTATTATAGTTGACATAGAGACTACAAGCAAAGTAAGCCATCTTCGCATGGAACTTGCTAAAGCAAAGATTTTTTGAATCAATAAGCAAATTTTTTTTGATAGTTTAAACCGTAAGTGATTTGCACTCTCTATTGTAAAATTGAAGAGAGATCTAATGTAACTTGCAGGATTTGTGGCCAAACGCATGGATTGGTTGGTACAAAGTGCCAAATCAGCAGTTTGGGCGTACGGCGCCTTGAAGCATTTCCATGAAACTGGTTGCTTGGGGAGCCATGTGTAATAAAGTGAGACTTTAAAATAATATTCTCGTTAAGTTGCCAAATAGTTGGGCTCCATACGATAATTTCTTGGTCCCCTCTTCTTACAATGCATCTCCTAGGCCTCTTTTCACAAATTCCAGAGCCGTCTCCATGGGTTACTGCTTCGCTTCTACTCGACACAGGTAACCGATCCAAAAATTCAAGCTCTTCTGAGTCCCACTATATGTGTTATCTTGTTGCTATTGCTCTTCCTGGAAGCTAGATTCTGTTTTATCTTCTCCCTTTTAATCCAATTTTCCCGAATTCTTTGAACGTCTTTGGTAGTGTTTTCAAAGATTTCAGGATTTCTATGCAAGATTGAGACAGCCATTCGTAGATTCATTGATTTCTGTGTTCATCTGTCTTTCTACAGTACATTTTAAATTGCTCATGTGAATCTTGAGTAAGAACCATGGTAGATCTCTAAAGCTGTGTCTGTTACTTTTGGCTGTCTTCATGCTTCCTAGCCCCTATATTGAAACTTTAGCTGTTAAAAATAATTTCTTGATTAACAAAATTTGGTCAATTGTGCTATTCTCCAGTCCCATTTTCCAAATAACCTCCAACTTGCATACCATTTGTTTGTTTGTTTGCTGACTACTTAGAATGTTCCTTATTTTTTTCTTTCCTTCTTTCTTCTTCTTCTTCTTTTTATTTGTGTGTGCATAGGGAATGATTTTATGTAAAAGGTTATGAACTATATAAATCTGATATTAGGATGGTGGCATGAACCAGTGGATCACATAAATCCAGATCAGGCTTGTTGGTGGAGCAATAGTAACAGCTAGATTAATTACTTTCTCGAGGTGCATTTGGATGTTTTGCAGGGTCATGGGGCTTTGTGCTTTTGCGTATATCTTAATATTACAATATAAGTTTTTGCACAACTTTGTGTTTGGTTATGTATTAAAAATTCATAAAACACCTAAAATTGCTATATCGGGGGTTTTTGTTTTGATTAGAATCTTTCCATGTTGATGAATTTCCCCTCCCTATCATTTTATGTTCCTCTATCCTGTACCTCTAGTTCATCCTCAGCTGGGGTCCATCCCAAACAAAAGCCAATGCAAAACTTGGTTATAATCTAACGCATATACTGGTTTCTTGCAATTAAACTTGCATTCGATTGAAACAATTTTCTCAATCACAATGACAATGGGAAATTGACCGTTCATGATAAATAAAATTTCTACCTTCTAGTTGAAAGTGTTTCATATAGGTGGTTATTCATGAGGTAGTGACACTCTGGTACAGAGCACCTGAAATCCTACTTGGATCTCAGCATTACTCCATGCCTGTTGATGTGTGGTCAGTTGCATTGTTGCTGAAATGGTGAATCAGAAACCATTTTTCCCAGAAGATTCCGAGATTGATGAATTGTTTAAAATATTCAGGTGTCTTTATTAAATTCATGCTTATTGGCATATGTTACTCCTGGTCTAATACCTAACAGACTGATTTTTGTTATTTTTGTTGCATTATACTTTTGAAGAGTACTCAACACCCCAAATGGAGAAACTTGGCCAGGAGTCTTCTTTCCTCAAGTGTCCTCCTAAGTGTGAAAATTGATGTTGCTTTCCTATGCTGACTAAAATTTCTTCTTCTAACGAGCATTATGAAATCATAGAAGATATGTATGTTTAGTTTTTAGAGAACATACATGTTTGTTGGTCTACCTTGGGGCGTGGGCCATCTTGTCCTATGGTCAGATATTATAACATTTGCAACTTGCAAAATTGATTGGATTGGCCTTTCTAAGTTTTAATCTGCTTCTGCTTTGCATGCCTAGTAGGATCTGGCAACAGTGGTCCCAAATCTCAAACCTGCTAGAATTGATCAACCCTCTGTAAGTCATGCTGTCTTTTGTGAACTGATATGATAATATTTCAAGGAAACTAACTGACACATAAATACAAGCAGAAGTTGTGTTTGCCATTTGATAATTGCCAGCCTTAAATATAAGTCAGTTTCTCAGATGCCAAAGCATACGATCACATCGGAGAATTCATGGCAGTCCAAATGGGGCCATCGACTTCAATAGCCCTCAAGTGTAGCAATTGAACAAGATTTTTGAGGAGTGCACCACCTTATTCACTATAGTATAAAATCCTGACCGGATGGCTAATATAGGTGGTTATGATACATGATATTTTGATCAGATAGGAAAATATTGACTGCAGCACTTAGGCCATCCTTTTGACTTTGTTCTTGTGCATAATAAGTGAATAGTGGGTATGTATAATATCAATTTTCGAATTGCTGTGTTTGTCTTATGGATGGTTACATAGCAGAGACACCATACACTTGAAAGTGTGGAAATCATATTTAGGCAGACTATGATGATTTGTTGAATTATCTATTGACAAACAATCTTGTAGGAAGTTGGTGATGCCGCATACTGTCTCAATACTGCACCTATTATTTGACAATTCTTGGCAGGTGAGGGTGGATTGCAGATAAAACATTTTCATAATAGCTAATAGTTTTAACTAACGTCGCTAGGGAATCTGTTCGTCGTAAAAGCAATAGTGGTTTTGCCCACAGTGTGATTCACATACCAGCTTAGCATTGCAAGATGTAAGATGGTTATTTAAAGTTACTGTACTGTTTTTTTCTAGAAGACCAAGTTATTATGTTCCTTTCATTTGTCAATTTGCTCTGAATTTGAGAAGTTGCTTATCCTGAGGTTTTGTGAAGGTTAGATGAGATGAGCTTTTACAGAATTATTTTTAAAAACAATCAGTCACCTGACCAGAGAAAAGTAATTGATTACTTGGAAGATTAGTCAGACTTACTAATCAAGGATTGGCATAACTAATTTTTTGTATTGAGTGGATTTGATCCAATTGCATGACTTTATGTCTCTTGCAATATATGTCAGTGCAGAAGAGGATTACAAAGGATGTGACCTATACAGCTTGCTGAAGCAAAGGATGCTTTGCTTCGAAGAGTACTAGTTATCCTGCTTGCTTCATCTTTATTACTTGTCATTGTCGACGATATAGTTGCTTCTTAGAAAAGCTTCAATGACAGCGGTTTCTCTGCACCAAGTTATAATATAGATGATATATCTATGGGCAGACATTATTCAAGATAAAAAATTGGTGCCAAATTACAGACAAGGATGGTTTTGAGCATGCAACCAGAATTAATTCAAATAGTGAAAAATGATGATTCTTAGGGCACAACTCTGCAACTTGGATAGGAACAACTTAAATTATTTATGTTCTTTGTGTGAGATGTCACTGTCCATTGAAACCATTTTAGCAATTAAAATACTCAAGCAGGAGAATAAGACTGCATTGAGAAAACAAAAGAGCAGATAAAGGAGCAAAGTCTTCAGGAAACGTGGCATTCGATCATAGAATGTTTTATTTTGCAAATCATAAAACTGATCCAAATTGTCATGGAAAACCATCGTCGCTGAAAATTTCTTTGTTTGAACTGTTCATTATGCCAAATGCCAACCTTGAGGAAACTTCTCAGTTTATAATTCTGATTTTGGTGGATTCGTATTTCCCTGTGATCCCAAAGTCTAGGTCACCTAAGTTTCAGAAAGCCTGCAATTTTGCTTGATGGAACAAACCAAGAAAACCTTCATGGCTTGTGGGTGCATTTTCTGTGAAACATCATGACCAACAACGCTGCAAGCTTGGGCTGAGATGAGCTTCTCCCGCACTTTGTCTCAGTGATTTGCTGAATAGCTTGCTAAGCAACCATCCTAATCTACTAGTAGTAGTTCCTGTCTCCAATTTTCTTATAAATTCTTATCAACCAAAAACACTTGGTTTAACAGATTTACTTCCTTACAATAGCCTGCCCTTCAAATTTCTTAGTGATTTATGCTTTTCAGTAATCTGTGTATCCATCACTTCTATTGTGAACCATCAAAACCCACACAAACTCATTGGCAAATGAACCTAGGGAGACCTAAGATATTTTTCAGTTGTTTTGACTCTCTTCTCATACTTGTCTGTTAAGTTTCTAACAAAATTATTTAACTTGGACACATCATGTCTAAAAAATAACAATCAAGAAGATGGGTTCTATGATTATTGGCTGAGTGCTGATTCCTTGTGAAATAATCACATCCGGTGTGAATGCTATAATCAGTAATTATGTTGAACACCAGTAAAAAGTCCTTGGGGCTTCTTTTTTATTCATCCCTTCTGCAACATACATCCACTTCTAGTAGAGGGAGAAATTAAAAAGAAAAAAAAAGAATAAACATATGCGGGCTGACAGAGAGACAGAACAAGGCCTCTGCTCAAAGAGGGACAGTTGAATTCCTGAACTAATTAACAAAAAGAAACGTAGTCTCCAATGCTCAAAGCACAGTACCACTGCTCTGCTCCAGCATCGCAATGGATCCCGGGCTCAGTAGAGGAAACGAACACCATGCTGGATACGGCGAAGGCGAGAAAAGCCCCGCGAGCCCGGTCGGAGACTGGTAGCCGGAAACAGCCTTCTGCTCCATTGGCTTTAGGGACTCTATTGAAAAGTAGTTACGATTGTCGAAGACAGGCGGTGGCGGTGGCGGTGGCGGAGGCAGGGGATTTCTGGGGGCCAACAGGAGCGGCGGAGGTGGTCGTGCCGTGTCTTTGAGAGGCCTCGGGGTGGACTGCGGTGCACCGGTGAGCTTCTGCACCAGCTGGCGGAAGTCTCGGGGGTCGACTCGGTACACCTTGGGCGGCACCGGGTGGTCGGGCTTCTTCCACGGCTTCGCCGGTGGCCTTTGCACCGAGTGGAGCGCAGCCTGGAAGGGTGGCGTCTTGGCCTGCTTTTCCGTAGCCCCTGGCATATCTAGAGAAAGAGAAAGTGAGTATTGAGTTCTCCTTGGCCGGCTACTTTCTCACCTGTTCTCTTGCTTTAAAAGGGTCGATATGTGAGAGGTGGAACTGCGGCATGGGACCGCGGTCACGTCATCGTGGCGGCTCTTTGGACGAGCACTTGGAGCTACTAGTCAAAAGGAGGGGGCTGAGAGATGATGTGGTGGCTTGGTAGTTAGGCATGGCGTGACGTTTTATTTTTACTAGTTTTTCCATTGACGCATACGTGTCACCGTCTCTAGCTGCTCGCGGGCAAGCTGCTGGGTGCGGCGTTACCTGGAATGAGCTTACCGGGGCTGCTCGTGGGCGAGTCATCGTCTCGTGGAATGTACAAGGGGGGGACCCACAAAGGCGGCGGACGATCTAGAAACATGGAATGGACGGCACCGATTAGGCGATTATGTGGGGCCTATGTTGCGTGATCACGTGATTTTCGTGGGTCTGCATCTGGATACATCCATGGCATTCCCAATTTGGACTAGTAATAGGTTGCATTGTGCCTTCCAATAGCTTTCTTGTATCATTTGACAAGCGCAAGCCCTCCTAAATTCGGTGATGCAGCTGACCCAGACACCGAGCTGCAACCTTTCAATGGATAACTCTTCTAGAAAAACTTAAGAGAGAGATTGAATGAAAGCGTAGCCTGTCTAGCTGTGCTGATTGTTTCGTAGATTTGGTTTCAAATTAGAATTTCTACTTAGAGAGAGAAAGAGAAGATCCTTTCTCTTCCTCCTCTCCACACACCCTTTCCTAGCGACAGTAGGCTCCTTACCAAGTTCCACTTCCTCCACGTCCGGCCTCTGGCTCCGGGTTTACGGTCCAATCAAACTCATCTCCGAGCCTCCTCACCCTCTTCCTCTTTTGAGCGGACCCAATCGACGACAATGAAACGATGATGCTAACATCTTTTGCCTGCTTCTGCACCTCCTCTTCCTTGGACTCGGATTCAGAGGAGTCGGAATGGAGCGAGGCTAGATACTGGGGCTCATGGCTGGAGAACCTTTACTTGGTCGCCGGGGTTGGGTTTGGCCTAAACAGGTTCGGATCGTAAACAGGTTGACATGTTTAACCTGTTTATTAATTGGGTTGGATATATATTTTAGATGTCTGATCCATTTAACCCATTTAGGTCGTAATTTGATCTGCCGCTATCCATCTCGATCAGATGATTTATAATCAGCAGGATCCTCACAAACCCTAGCTCTTTTATATTTTCCTAGTCCACTCTTCTTTTGCCATCTCTCGTCGATCACCGAATGGCGGAGCTCTCGGAGACGAACGCGTGCGCGCCCTTGACGGAGCAGGGCCGCGGGATCTTGATCTCCGGCGACCCCAAGACCAACTCCATCGTCTACACCAACTGCCGGTTGGTGATCATCTGCTGCCTTGATGCCCCCCTGGAGGCATCCATCTATGGCGAGCACAGCTCCTAGGCCACCGTTGCCCGTTTCTTCCCCAATGGCGAGTGGGTTGCCTTTGCCGACCTCTCCGACACTGTCCGGATCTGCGGCCGCCATAGCGACCGTGTCCTCAAGAACGAGTTCCGCATCCTCTCCGGCCGCATCGACGATCTCCAGTGGTCCCCCGACGACCTCTGGATCCTCCAAGGCATGAGGACGAGAACGACGCCCAGGGTGCACAGCGGCACCGGTAGCCAAAGACTCCAAGACAAGCGATCCACCCCCCCCCCCCCCCCCCCCCTCTCCTTTCTTCTTGCTTCTTCTTTGTATTCTTGATATATAATCCTTCATTTCATGCCCAGTTTTGGCATTTCTTTAGGGTAACTTCTCCATTTTCATGGTTTTTGATTTCTAATTTGATTCTGGTGCTCGATGGTGATTTATTTGATTCTTTTTTTCATCTGATTTCCAGAGAAGGTTTTCTTGTGCGGCTGTGCTAGTTTCTTGATTTTTTGTCTGATGTCTTTTTTTTAACTTTTGTGTTCAGTAGCGATCTTGGTGTCTAATTTTGTGATCATTTAGATGTGAACCTCATTCTATCGGATTAATTAAAACTCTTGGAGGTTTTGATCATCTATTTTCATCTTTAGAATTGGTTTTATGCTAATTTCAGTAGATTCGGCTAAGGTGGCTTTCGAATTATTTTTTTATAGGCTAAACAAGTTAAATAGGTCGGGTCGGGTTGGGCAAATATGTTACCTATTTATTAAACAGGTTAAACGGGTCAAGTCGGGTTACCTATTTATTAAACATGATAGGTTCAGGTTGTAATTCCTAACCTGTTTAATAAATAGGTCGGGTTCAGATTTATGATTTTCTGACCCGACCTGCATATGACCCGATCCGTTTATATCCGATCCGACCCGATTGCCACCCCTAGCTACTACTATTTCTTCAAAGATTGGAGAAAGAGAGAGACAATAGGAGAAAAAATGGTGAGAGATGGTGGGACGATTGGTTATTTTTTATTGATGAGAAATTACGGAACGGCGGAAAGGTTTGGCGCCATAAGTTTGGCGATAAAGCGGTAAGAGAGTAATTACCCCAAAAAAAAGTAGCAAGAGATTCGGCGCGAGGCGATTCAAAAACCAAATGACATGCACGGACGAAGGCGGAGGAGCGTGGATGGATCGCGACTCTTAACTCAAGTACCCTTGTAGCTTACGGGCCTAACAAGTTTTTCGAGTTCGGGTCGGCTCGGGTCATAAGATTGGAAACCCAAGGTTCTCCTAAAAATCAAATGGATCGGGTCGGATCGGGTCCGAATTTAGTAAACCCAAATCCGATCTGAAAAATTAAATGGGTCCAATCTTAGAATCCGACCAGCCCCACAGGTTCTTTAACATGGGTTGGCTCAAGTCTAAGCGAGTTGGGTTGGATTGGGTCACGAGACAACCCAACCCATTTGCATCCTTAGCTGGAGACGAGCTGAGTGGCTGGTTGAGGCGTCCGGCGCTGATCTCCTCTAGGGACAACTTGTAGAAAGTCTGTTTGCCATAAAGTTTCCGTCGAAAAAACTTCCGATGCCTAAGTCATAATAAGGAGGCAACAATATGTAAGGGAGAAAATTTCAGCAAGATGTGGTTATGATATCGCGTAGTGCGTGTTATTACATACCTGAGATCTTTCGGTTTGCCCTTTTATATAGGGGAGTTGGTTTTGTCGTTACCTAGGTTAGTCTACATCAGTGGTCAGGTGGCAGCCAAAATTACGACCTCGGCGTGGGCGGCGTATAGTACTAACCGCACACCGAAGAAGAGTTGTTGCAACGGCTAGTCACTGTCACGAAGACTGATTGCTAGGACCATCCGTTCTTATCGGCATGTGTCGATTGGTTCCTTGGTCGGAGCCAGAGCTGTTCACTTCGGTCGGTTGGCTCTTCGGCTGGGGCTGAAGTTGTCTACCTCAGTTTATACCGAGATTGTCGAGGTCAATTTAGTCCGACATCGAGGTGTCCAATATTTCTTCTATCATGTAGGCTTAAAAATATTCGAGGGAATGCTCCTTGTTATTGAGCTCAATATTTGCAAGCTTTTTCTATCCCCAAAAAAGGGCCAATCGAGCATAAGCGTTGCCAAGAACCATCAAATTTTGACGGAGTTACAGGCACGGGTAGCATGCGTTAGTTTAATTGGTTTAAGCAAGATTTCTGCAATTCAGGCATGATGTGGGGTGGCGCGGTATCTTGACAGTCCCATTGTGATTGAAACATATGCTAATTAGTACTTTCGCAAGTTATCTCACCTCCATTCTTGATAAGTAACTGGAACTAAGAAATAAACAAAATAACGATGTAATGGGGAAAAAAGACTACTTCTACATAGCGACTTTTATTTAGTTTATTAATAAAATATACCGAGGTTTGAACTAATTGCATAACCTAACTCTCTATATTCATTTTGATACATATTTTTGACTGAAAACAAGTTATTTTGACGCACGTTTGGGTGGTTGTTGGTCGAGTTCTTTATTTGAGTGGCTCGTCTCATTTCACAATTAAAAAATAGAAACGACAACAGCACCATTGCTTTGCCGACAGTCGAAATGAGTGAAGGTCCACCATTTGGATGGAATCGTGCACCCCTGCCGTTGAATCATGATTTCGCCTACCAAGACTTCCGTGTTCTCGGGTCAGATGGAGAACTTTGGCCGTGGCCTATGGTCAACGCTCTCACCCAACTCAATTGCTCGTTTCTTACCAGGTTCATGTGAAAGTAAGTTTATATCCTAGGAATTTTTTCACCACCTCGTGCATATCTATGCGAGCGTGAGACAATTCATGTATCATAGCAAGGATAGAACTTATTGCTGCTAGATTCCAGATTGAGGTCGGACTTTGCCTGCAGTATGCTGAGGTCGATCGGAATCGAAGTGCGCTGAGACCAGATGGGACCAAGGTACTCAGAAACCGAGGTGGAAGGCGGGATTCTCCAATGCTGATGTCAGAGATCTAGAGCAACAGTATAAAAAAAAAGAGAAAATGAGTACAAAGGAGTAGTAGATTGCTTACTTGTGTGTCCTCCTGTTATCTCTACATATATAGGATGAGAGCGACGTGTGAGACCCAATAGTCCCACATCGGAAAAACTCGTTACAGAGCCTGGGCATATGAGGCGGGTGTCTCCAAATTCTGTAGACGCATTTTGGGAGGAAAACAAATCCGGAGAGGGGTGAAGGACGTTTGCGTGAAGCTTCAGAACCGGACAATATCTGGCAGGGGAGTCCCGTATTTTTCCCCTCATATGGCCCCCACGTGGGCACTGAGTGCCTCACATGCCCCACGCAGGCGGGGGCGTGATATTTGGTATGAGAGCCGAGGACGGTTCTTGTCCGATGGTGAGAAGGGTGTGAGATCCAATAGTCTCACATCGGAAAGATTTGTTCCAGAGCCGGGCATATGAGGCCAAATCCTGTAGACGCGTTTTAGAAGGAAAACAAATCCGGGGAGGGGTGAAGGATGCTTGCGTGAAGCTTCAGAACCGAACAATATCTGGTAGGGGAGTTTCGTATTTCCCCTCTCATATGGCCCCACGTGGGCACTGGGTGCCTCACGTGCCTCGCGCAGGCGGGGGCGTGACACGACGTTCGTTACCTGATTATCAAGTAGGGCCATAACTGCATAGTAATGGATAATTGTGCATTCAACCGCATAGTAACAGCTCCCCACGATTACTATTTGGCGATAACCGTGCGGATCGTGTATTAATTGCCATACTAGTGCAACTGTCGCTAAAGCCATTCTTTGCCTCTACCTTTGTTTCTCTGTTTCTCTGTGATTTCTACCATGAGTGGAGTCGAGGTCAACGCCTCGACGAAGAGTTGGTTGTCCGACCACTCTTCTCGCGTTTGGCAGTCATCACCTCCGTGTGAGGCTGAGCTCAAGGTTCGGTCGGGCCTGGATTGTGAAGTATCCATTCTTATGCAAGAGGAAATAAACCTCATCCGAACTCAGCATTTATATCCCACGAGTAAACCTTTGAGCTTGTCGGTCCCGATGACTGGGTGACCAACCCTCATCCTTCTTGGCTCAGCTTATATAAGGAGACTCTGAGGGGTCGGGTTGAGACTTCCTCTCCCTCCTTTTCTATCCAGCTGATGAGATCTTCCAGCCTCGTTCTGACCCAATTGGTCTCGAACTCTTGGCTGGTTCTAGTTGGCTTTCATTCTCTTTGCTTCCTTTGGAATATTCGAGCCTCGGTTTAACTCTTCCGAGGATGCTTCACTCTAAAGAGGCATCCTATGGATAACAACTAGTGGTATTTTTCTCCTCGAAAAGACCGCCAGTTGCTCCGAGGTACTTCCTCCTCTATCCACAATTGGGATAGGAGATTTTTCTTTGGTTCCTCCGAATAGCCATGGCGGTTTGAGACCGTGTGGAGGACACTTTGGAGAGACTTGAATCGACCCCCAAGGTTGTTTGGTGACGATCAAGAGACATTGGACAAGCTTCTGCAATCTCGATCCGGGATTCCTACCCTATAGTAGTTGTTGTCGAAGGAGGCATTGATCAATGTCAGTCTGAGCCCGGCTGACCCTCAGGATAAGCTTATTCTGAACATTTTCTATCTTTCTACCTCCTCATACTTTTTTCTGACCTTATCCTCGGTTTTGTAGCTCTCACTGCCATGATGACCAACCTCGTGTTAATCCGTCAGAAAATGGAAATGAAGAAGAGGTCCGCCGCGACCGCCAAGGAAGAGACCACCTAGAGGAAAAGGTCGATGGTGGAGTCCTCCTCAGCCCCTGAAACTGAAGCTACCATCGAGGTTGCCGCCGAGGCCCCAGTTTTTGAAGTCTCCCCCGAGGTGCCCATACCTCGGGGAGAGACAGTGAAGCTCAACCCTAAGGTCGAGTTTGTAGATCCGATCAAAAGGTACCAGTCCAGCCGCCCGTGTCGAATGAGTACCTCAATTTCGTCCTTGAGCTGGATGTACTTTTCGATGTCATGGTCATGGTCTCAGTAGAAGTAGCAGTACTTCTTCTAGTCTCTCTTAGTTGTTAGGCCCTTCATATGATGATAGGTGCGCAGGTAGCCTCAGCCGTCAATCTCTATAAAGATCCGAGAACTCAGAGTGGTGAGAGGAGTGTACCTTTTAAACTTTCGAGGAGAGCTCTTAGGTCCTCATGAGTTCCTTTTGTGCCAAGGTGAAACACTCCTCACCTCCCTTCACTCCTCGCACCCCCTCTTGGTTCCCCGAAGACATCTCCTACTAGCAGACTCACGATGGGATGCCATGGCCTCCTCTACATTGGCATTCTTATCTGCCTAGGCCAATATTTCAGCGAAGTTGGCTGGAAAGCGCTCCTCCAAAGAGAAGAGGAAGCACGATAGGCGCATGCCGCTCTTCATCGCCAACATCGTGATCGACTGATCTATGTCACGAACTTCGAACATCGCCGTGTTGAAGTAGCTAACATAGTACCTGAGGACTCTTTCTTCCTCTGCTTGATGTTGAGAAGCGCGTCCAAACTGCAACACTGTTTTCAGCTGAGGCGAGCGAGCTACTCGAAAGATGGATAGAGTCGTGTCGTTGGTGGCTCCGTGCAGCATCATAAGATCCTTGAAGCTCTTCAGGTGATCTAGTAGATCTGAGGTGCCATCGTACGGCTGTACTTGAGGCATTTTGAATCGAGGTGGGATAGGTTCCCTCATGATTAGCTGGAAGAAGGGGAGATCCGAGAAGAAGCTGAGGTCGTTGTTCGCTCTTGGAGCCTATTCTCTGAGGGCTATGGCTCTACTTGGGACATCTTGAATCGAGATTGGATCGATTCTCTCATAATCTGCCAGGAGAAAGGAAGCTCCAAGGAGAAGCTGAGGTCGTTGTTCACCCTCGGAGCCAGTCCTCTGAGGGCTAGCCCATCTCCTCAATTCTCCTATCGAGATCGGCATCCCACTAAGGTGGGGGATCCGTGTGGCGAGGAGGTAAGAGGCTCTAAACAAGAGTCTTTACCGAATTGGGGGCTTGAAGTACATCATTTCCCATCTCAGCCAAGATAGCTCTGTTGAGTATGCCGGCTTTGGCCAAACCATTCCGAATCTTGGTATTGAGAGCGATGGCTGACTAGGCATATGTGGCGCACCGGCGACCGAGAGTGGTAGCTAGGCTGACCAGATTCCGGCAGGACCAGCTCCGTCATTATCTACTGCAGGCCCTGGACCGCCGCGGTCAACACCTACACCTGTTCGCACCGTTATCTGCTGCATGCTCTAGACTGCCACGATTAGTGCCTGCACCTATTAAATGAGTAGGTTGAACTTCTCATTGTCCACTAGCACGGTGGATTGTTCCAGCGGAGCAGGTTTCGAGCTCTGCAGTGATTCTCGGAAGGCCAAAGCACGGTGCTGCGAGGCATGCGAGCACCACAGGCTCCTTGCGACCTCATGCTGATGAACTCTCCCTTCACTTGGTATCAAAGTAGCTGAGGAGTAGCCATTCCTTTAGCGCCAATCTGTTGTCATAGAATTCGAACTGAGGTCGAAGTGCAACTCGAGCGACCCTAAGGATGGTTGGAGACGAGCTGAGCAAGCTAGTTGAGGCATCGGACACTAGTCTCCTCTGATGATGGCCTACAGAAAGTCCTCTTACCGAAGACTTTTCGGTGGTGATCCTCCGATGCCTATGTCTGAATAGGAAAGCAATAGTATGAAGGAAAGGAAATTTCAGCGGGGTGTGGTTATAATATTGCGTAGTGCTTGTTATTGCATACCTAACGTCCTCCGAACCAGCCCTTTATATAGGGAAGTCGGTTTTGTCGTTACTTGGGTTACCATGTATGAGGGTCAGATGGCAACCTGTAGTACAGCTTCAGCATAGGCAGTGTACGGTACTGACCGCGCGCCAGATGCAGAACTATTGCAACGACCAGTCACTGACACGACGGCCGATTGCCAGGACTGTCAGTCTTTGTTGGCACGTGTCGATTTGTTTCTTGGTCGGAGGCGAAGCTGTTCACTTCAGTGGTTGGCTTCTCAACTGGGGTCGAAGTTATCTACTTCGGTTTACATCGAGGTTAGTTTGATCCGAGATCGAGGTGTTCAATATTTCTTCTATTATAGAGGGTTAAAAATATTCGAGAGAATGTTCCTTGTTACGGAGCTCATGATTTGCAAGCCTTTCCTATCCCCAAAAAAAGGGCCAATCAAGCAGAAGTGTTGCCAAGAACCATCAAATTTTGATGGAGTTATAGGCACGGGCATCATGCGTTAGTTTACTTGGTTTAAGCAAGATTTTTGCAATTCAGGCATGACGTGGGGTGGCGCGGTATCTTGACAGTCACATTGTTTTGAGTGAAGTGTTAAATAGTTCTTGGCAACTATAACCACTTCTATGTGATTGAACCAATTATGCTAATTAGTACCTTCGCAAATCATCTCACCTCCATTCTTGATAAGTAACTAGGACTAAGAAATAAACAAATAACGATGTTACGGGCAAAAGGGACTACGTCTACATCAAGACTTTTATGTATTTTATTAATCGAATATACCGATGTTTGAACAAGTTGCATCACCTAACTCTCTGTATTCATTTTGATACATATTTTTAACTAAAAAAAACAAGTAATTTTTGTGCACGTTTGGATGGTTGTTGGTCGAGCTCTTTTTTTGCATGGCTTGTCTCATTTCACAATAAAAAAACAAAAATGGCATCGGCACCATTGCTTGCCGACGGTCGAAATGGGGCCGTGCACCTCTGCCGTTGAATCAAGATTGCGCCCGCCCAACCTTTTGTGTTCTCGGGTCAATTGGAGAACTTCGGCTGTGGCTTGTGGTCAATGCTTTCACCCAACTCAATTGCTCGTCTCTTACCAGGTTCACATGAAGGTAAGTTTATACCCAAGGAATTTTTTCACTACCTCGTGGATATCTCTCCCAGCGTGAGACAATTCGTGTATTAAAATATTCTTCTACTTTTACTGAACATGTTGAAGTATCTACACATCTTAAAACTAGGGTCATTTGTTCCTGATGGCTTGCATCAGAAGTGTAATCAAATATTACAGAAAAATATTTTGCTTCTTTAATCTTTTTAAGTATTATAGCTTTAATTTCAGATGCTAACATTTGAATCAATTCATTTTGAATATTATGACCTAAATAATGATTGTAAATTTCACCATGTTGAATGCGTCGAATATGTTTTTGCATTATTGGATCAAATTCTGCAATCGTTTCAATAAAACTTAGAAAATTTCCGTTATTGCTTTGATAGATCTTTTCATTCTTTCCTCGAAATGCTAAATTATTTTTTGCAAGATTTTTTACGACAGCAATAATTCTAAATAGAACTTTTTTCCAATGATCCTTCTCTTGGTTTATTTGTTCTTGGAGATTTTTATCAATTATATTATTTTTAGCAATCTCACTTCTAACTCAATCCACCTATTCATGCTAATGATATGTTCATTAGTTGTTTCATGACTTTTAAACTTGATACCTAGATTTTTCCAATCCCTACTTCCTTCATTGACTAATTGACTCGTGCTAGACTTTGAATCAAATAATTTACAGCAAAAACAATATACTCTATCCAAATCTTTCGAATACACTAACCATATTCTATCATGTTTTTCACCATTAGGTAACTTACGAATATAATATATCGTAGAAAAGTGTCTATTGTTTTCATCCTTAGGAAAATGAAAATCATAATCCCTAATTGGACCTCTTTCCACTATTAGATCTCTAAATTTTGTATCAATTATTTTCCATCGACCAGAATCATATAAATTTGTAGGAATAGAACTAGTTTCACTATCTTTTTTCTTGTTTATCCTATTTCCATCTGATTCTCCATTGTGTTTGTTATGGGGGAATTGAGCCGCCATGCCCCACGTGATCGGCACGCGTATCCAGGAAAGCTACAGCTGCCCTATGATCCAGCACTCCGACCCCGAGTCGGACCTCCTCGGCTCCGCAGCCCGACCCCGGGTCGGCTGCCCTATGATCCAGCACTCCGACCCCGAGTCGGACCTCCTCGGCTCCGCAGCCCGACCCCGGGTCGGCTGCCCTATGATCCAGCACTCCGACCCCGAGTCGGACCTCCTCGGCTTCGCAGCCCGACCCCGGGTCGGCTGCCCTATGATCCAGCATTCCGACCCCGAGTCGGAGATCTTTTGATAACGACAGGCTATTCTCCAGAGGCACGCCGCCTCCTGCTCCACTACTCCCTGCAACGGCTGTACCCGATGCTGCCCACGATCTCCTGTATCAACCGTACAAAGCGGAGCTCCACTACGCCCTGCCATGACCGTACCCAGCGCTGCTCCACGACGCCCCGTAACGGCCATGTCAGTGGCCATTCTATCGTGCCCCACGACGACAAACCCCCTGAGAGACCTCCCAGCCAGGTATATATGCGGCTGGGGGGAGAAGGGGGGGGTAAGCAATACCTCCCAGAGCACTCTCTCCCACTTGTGATTATCATCTCTCCTCCTCCAATCTCCTCTGACTTGACCGTCGAGGGCCATCACCACCCTGGTGGTGGTGCAAGGCTTGTTTGCAGGTTCCTTGGCGGAAGGTGGAGCGCAACCAGCACCAACCAAGACAACTCAGGCGGAACCCCGTTCACACCGTCGTGTCAATCGTTCTCGGTTTGGACCACCAGCAACAGTTGGCGCTAGAGGAAGGGCCGAATCTCAGAACGATCGTAATGGCACGGCGAGGTGGTCGCGGAGCTTCCAATGCTTCCGGTCGCGGAGCCTCTCGCGCCTCTGGCCGGGAGGCTGCTGCGTCCCCAACACACTCTCAGCAGCATTCCACCGCTTCTCCTCCCATTCAGACGGTCGAACCTGCTCAGTTCGACCAGCTAGCCCAGCAGGTTCGCACCCTCGCGGAGGCAGTGCAGAATCTGCAGGGTGTGATCTCTCGGGTGCCGCAGCGGGCTCAGGAGCCGCTGCTCCCCGAGCACTCGCCTCTTCCTCACAACCCGCGCTCCTTCCTCTCCCATGGAGAGGAGCGCCGGCGCGGGAGGATTCTCGAGTGCGGTCCATTCTGCCAGGACCTTCTCATCGGAGCTGCGCGGGGTACGAGAGGCGGACCCGGGCGCGTTCTCAGACACCCCAGTCCTCGAGGGGCCCGCACTCCAGTCGGTCCCCCTCGCGCGCTCCTTGTCTCCCACCCACCGGTCGCGCTCCCTGGACCGGCGGGTGGACGATCTCCACAGACAGCTCAGGTCCTGAAGGGCCACTCCAAAGATCCCTTCGCCGACTTGGAAATCTCCTCCCAGCCGGCGCTTGCCTCAAGGATCCTGCGAACCCTAAACCCGCCGGGGTTCAAAATGCCGGCGATCGAACCCTACGACGGGGCGGCGGACCCACGGGACCACGTGGAGAGTTTCAGGACTCTTATGCTCCTCCATGGAGCATCGGATCCTCTCCTCTGCAAGGCCTTCCCGGCGACCCTCCGCGGCCCGGCAAGGGCGTGGTTCGCCGGCCTGGAGGCTAATTCCATCCAGTCCTTCCACCAGTTCACCGTCTCTTCATCAGCCATTTCGCCGTCAGTAGCCGGCGAAGACTGGTCTCCGACTCCCTCTTCGATGTCCGGCAGAACGAGGGAGAGAGCCTGCGGGATTATCTCACCCGCTTCAACAAGGCAACACTGGAGGTCCGGAATTTGAGCCAGGAGGTGGCTCTCTCAGCCCTGAAGCGAGGCTTCCGGAAGGGCAGACTCACCTTCTCCCTGGACAAACGCCTGCCGCGGAGCTTCCCGGAGCTGTTGTCTCGGGCAAACCAGTATGCAGACGCCGAGGAGGCAGCCTCCCACCGGAACAAGGAGGCCGCCGAGGCCCCTCTAAAGCCCGGGAAGAAAAGGCGAAAAGAGGCACCCCAGAGGAGGAGCCCGACGCCTCAACGCCGGCGCAGAAGCCCGTCACCAGCAAGGAACCACGGCGCCACACGCCCTCGTTCTCCGCACCGACGCTTCAACCGGTACACCCCACTCCTGGCCCCCGGGCCCAGATCCTCATGGAGGTCAAGGGGCGGGAGGACCTCCCCGGTCCCGAGGCAGATGAAGAAGATCCCTGGGAGGAAGCCTTCTCGGCGTACTGTGAGTACCACCGAGACCACGGCCACGATACCGAAGACTGCTTCCAGCTTCGGGACGAGATCGAGGCTCTCATTCGCCGAGGGCGTCTCGGTCCGATATGTAAACGACCGACGTTCCCGCCGCAGACCCGCGTCCAGCCGACCCGGCCCCTCAGGAGCCTCGGGAGCAGAATCGACCCGTTGCGGGAGTGATCCACACCATCACTGGGGGCTGCTCTCGGCCCGTGAGGAACGCAGGGGGCTCGGCGGAAGTATCAGGAGTGGCCGTCGCGAAGAGGCAGCGGGTCGGAAATGTAATCACTTTTTGTGATGAAGATGTAAAGGGGGTTCAGACTCCCCACGATGACGCCATGGTGATCTCTCTCACTATGGCGGACTATGATGTAAGGCGTGTTCTTGTGGATAGTGGAAGCTCAGCTGATATTTTGTATTACGAGGCCTTCCCAAAAAGATGGCTTTTCCGACAATTGTTGCACAAAACATCCACCCCCCTCATAGGATTCACTGGAGACGCTATCCTCGGCCGAAGGTGTCATCGAGCTGCCTGTGACTGCGGGCATTGCACCCGCAGAAGCCACGGTGCGGCTCGGGTTCTTGGTCGTCCGTGTCCCCTCGGCCTACAACGCTATCCTCGGACGACCCGGACTGAACGCCCTTCGCGCGGTGGTTTCTACCTACCATTTGCTCATGCGGTTCCCCCACAGCGGCCGGGATTGGAGAGGTCCGAGGTGACCAGCCGACCGCACGCAGTGTTTCCTAGCAACTCTCAAAGGGAAGAAGCCCATGGAGGCCCTAAGCGTCGAGTCACTTGACGCCAGAGACGAAGTGGCCTTGCGGCACGGGGAGCCGGCCGAGGGCGTAATCGAAGTTCCCCTCGAAGAAGGCCGCCCGGACCGCACGGTCCGGGTCGGTGCCAACCTCGACTTGGAAGCTCGGCTCCGGTTAGTGGAATTCCTCCGAGCCAATGCAGATGTGTTTGCCCTGGTCGGCGGCCGATGTACCTGGGATCGACCCGGAGGTCGTTTCTCACGCCCTCAAACGTCGACCCGACCCACCGACCAGTAAAGCAAAAGAAGAGACACTGTGCCCCGGATCGGATCCGGGTGGTCGACCAGGAGGTAGGACAAACTCTTGGAGGCAGGTTTCATAAGAGAGGTGAGCTACCCGAGTGGCTGGCAAACGTCGTACTTGTCCGGAAGGCGAGCGGGAAGTGGAGGATGTGCGTCGACTACACCGACCTGAACAAGGCGTGCCCCAAAGGATAGCTTTCCGCTTCCACGGATAGACCAACTGGTCGACGGCGACTTCCGGATATCAGCTACTGTCTTTTATGGACGCCTTCTCCGGCTACAACCAAATAATGATGGCTCCACAGGACGAGGAGAAAACTGCCTTCATAACAGACCGGGGGCTGTACTGTTACAAGGTAATGCCCTTCGGTCTGAAAGACGCTGGCGCCACTTACCAGCGCCTCGTCAATAAAATCTTCAAGGAGCAGATCGGCCGGAATATGGAGGTGTAACGTGGACGATATGCTGGTAAAAAGCCGCCATGCAGACCAGCACATTGCAGATACTGGAGGAGACTTTCACCACCTTGCGAAAGTTTCGCATGAAGCTAAACCCAGCGAAGTGCGCTTTTGGTGCTTCGGCCGGGAGGTTCCTCGGTTTCATTGTCAACCAGCGCGGGATCGAGGCCAACCCGGACAAGATCAAAGCCATCCAAGATATGTCCCCTCCGACCAAAGTGAAGGAGGTTCAGGAGCTCGCTGGAAGGGTCGCGCGCCTCGGACGATTTGTGGCAAAGTCGGCCGAACGCTGCCAACCATTCTTCAAGGTGTTGAAGCGCCCAAAAGACTTCCTCTGGACGGCCGAATGTCATGGCGGTGTTCGACCAGCTCAGGAGTACATGGCGTCTCCTCCCCCTGCTGTCCAAGCCGCAAGAGGGGGAGATGCTCTACCTTTACCTGGCGGTCTCCCCAACGCGCAGTCAGCGCAGTACTGGTTCGGGAAGAGGCAAGACTTCAGAAGCCTGTATACTACATCAGCCGAGTCCTCCGGGATGCCGAGACGCGGTACAACGAAGGCTGAGAAGATCGCCTTCGCGCTGCTGACTGCGACCAGGAGGCTTCGGCCCTATTTCCAGGCTCATTCTGTCACCTTTTGACCGATCAACCACTGCGGCAGATTCTCAGCAATCCAGAGAATGCGGGACGGCTGGTGAAGTGGCAGTAGAACTTGGTGAGTTCGACATCCGCTACCAGCCCCGACCAGCCCATCAAGGCCCAGGTGCTCGCGGACTTTCTCGCTGAGTGCACTGTGCAGGAGGCGGAACCTAAGCCGCCGGAGACACCAGCCTCGATCTCCCGATCTGGACGCTCCACATTGACGGGTCGTCGAACCCTGAAGGTGAGGGGCTGGCTGGTCCTCACCAATCCCGATGGAGTGATAGCCGAGTATGCCTTGAGGTTCGGATTTCAGTGACCAACAATGAGGCGGAGTACGAGGCCCTAGTCGCGGGACTCAAACTCGCCAAGGAGCTCGGCATCCGGCGTCTGAAAGTCTTCACCGACTCCCAGCTGGTGGTCGGGCAGGTTCGAGGGGGAGTTCGAGGCCGGAGCCCGACCATGCAGAGCTACGTCCGGAAGGTGCAAACACTCATTCCCGACCTCGGCAGTGTTGACATTCAGCAGGTCCCGAGAGCGAAAATGCCAGGGCCGACAGGTTGTCCCGCCTAGTGGACGCAGACAGCGCACATACTTGGTCCGAGGGGCAATCTACCTGGAGACCCTGGAATGCCCCGAGCATTGACGGGGCTGGAGCGGTGATGGCAATTGATCCGGAGCCGTCTTGGGATGGACCCGCTCGTCGCCTACCTCGCCGAAGGAATCCTCCTGAAGACGAAGATCAGGCCCCGGCGGCTTTGTCAAGAAGTCCGCCCACTACGTACTTTATGAAGGGAGGCTGTATCGGACCTCGTTTACCGCCCCCCTCTTAAGGTGCCTCCGCCCCGCGGAAAGCGGCCTACGCCCTCGGCGAAGTCCACGAAGGCATCTGCGGATCGCACTTGGGGGCCTTAGGTCCTTGGCGCATAAGATCATGAGGCAAGGCTACTATTGGCCGACCTTGTTGGAGGACTCGAAGGACCACGTGCGGAAATGCGACGCCTGCCAGCGCCACGCCAACGTCCAGAGAGTCCCCTCTGTCCCCTTGGCGCCAATCACCGCGCCCTGGCCCTTCGCACAGTGGGGAAATGGATATCTCGACCATTCCCCGTCGCTTCGGCCCCAGCGGAAATTTTTGATTGTCGCCATCGACTACTTCACCCAAGTGGGTGGAGGCAGAGCCACTGGCCACCATCACGGAGGCACAAGTCCGGAAGTTCGTGAAGAAGAACATCATTGTCCGATTTGG
The DNA here is from genome assembly GCF_009389715.1 of Phoenix dactylifera. NCBI lineage: Eukaryota > Viridiplantae > Streptophyta > Magnoliopsida > Arecales > Arecaceae > Phoenix > Phoenix dactylifera. The sequence continues at coordinate 5,435,626 of NC_052407.1, forward strand.
AGTACCTCGGGTCCTCATCTCGGATAACGGTCGACAGTTTGATAACAAGCATTCCGGGACTTCTGCGAGGAATTCGGGATCGAGCATCGGTTCACATCCGTGTCGCCATCCCCAAACCAACGGCGAGGCCGAGGTCACAAATCGGACAATCCTCCAAGGTATCAAAGCGCGGATCGGCCGGACGGGGCAAGCTTGGGTCGAGGAACTCGAGAATGTCTTTGGGCGTATCGGGACCACACAACGGACTCCTACTGGAGAGACGCCTTTCAGCCTAACCTATGGCACGGAAGCCGTTGCCCCGTGGAGCTCGGACTCCCCTCGCCTCGGGTGGCCGCGCACCGACCCGAGGCCAATTCAGAGCAACTCCGAGGGAACTTGGATCTCTTGGAAGAGGCAAGGGAAATGGCTCAGGTACGGATGGCAATGTATCAGCAGAGGGTGGCCCGATATTACAACTCCAAAGTCGACCGAAGCTTTTCAGAATTGGAGATCTGGTGCTGAGGCGAGCTAAGGCATCTCAACCTACGGAAGGTGGGAAGCTAGCGCCAAATTGGGAAGGCCCGTATAAAGTTCGTTGGGTAAACCGACTGGCTCCTACCAGTTGGAAGCCCTAGATGGCCGAGAAATTCCAAGGGGCTGGAATTCCGCTAACCTGCGGATGTATTACCAGTAGAACAACAAGGCCAGAAAGACAATTTAAAAAGGTGCAATACTTTTCATTTCAATAATTTCTGGTTACAGTGGCGTGCTCGTGTGATTACAAGGAATTCCCAGAGGGGAATTAGGGAGTAAAGAAAGTAAAGAAGAGGTGGGGACCCAAACCCTCAACCCAGGGCGGCTGCAGTCCCACCAGAAGTGGGTGCTTCTAACCGGAGGCGCCATCCAGCACCTCACCAAAAAGAGGAGGAGCCGCCGCAGAAGAAGCTCCCGCTGCCCCCAGGGGAACGCCGCCTCCAAAGGATATTCCCATCTTCCCCAGTGGTAGGGAAGAGAAGGGATTCAAGGGGGAAGAGTATATGGAGGCGCGGTCCCGGATTGAGCGTCCGGCGCAGAGCTCAACCGGGAGGCTGAACTTCAAGGAGGGGAGATGTGATCCCGGATGAAACGCCTAGAGCGGAGTTCCGCCGGGGAGACCCTCCTTGTTGATCCCAGATGAAACGGCTAGTTGGCTGAAGTTGTAAGGGGAGCGCCTCCCCTTTCCTTCGACAGGAGTCTCTCAGTCATATGCCAAGGAGGAGGTCCGCGATCCATGGCAACCTGCAGCTCCGGCTTGGCAAATTCCATCGTACCTGCACCTGTATTTATAGCCAAGCTGCGGCCCCCTGGTAGTTCCGATACGGGTGGCTCCAATAAATGCAGGCGCACTGAATCCGGAGCCGTTCCGGCTCCCGAGGCGTATCTCCCCGCGATTTCCTAAGCGTCATTCTCCTTAAATCGCATTCTTTGTGCAGGACGATCCGGGTTGACGTATACCCCTAGGTCCACGTGTCTCCGCTCGCGCCCAGGCCGCATCCTCCTCGAAGAACCCGCGTATCGCGGCCGCTCAACTAACACTCCTCACCAAGCAGCAACTGGCGATCCGATTTCCCAGGTAACGGCATTAATTAGCGTTTAATACCTTCTCGTGTTCCCCCCAGGCAACGCTTGGAGGAGAGGAGAAACACGGTCGCGGCTGGGCACAGAGAAACCCCGATGGGCGGCGAGCGACAAGTGGGCGACCAACGAGTGGAATGTCCCGAGGCTCGGCCCTCGGATGCCTGGCTAACCCGATGATCATCCCGGGAGCAGACTAGCCGGAAGCCCCGACCGGTCGCCTCGGCTTGCGCCAGCCTTGGCCGGACCAACGAGCGGAATTTCCCTGAGGCTTGACAACCCTCAGATGCCTGGCTAACCCGATGATCATCCCGGGGAGCAGACTAGCCGGAAGCCCCGACCGGTCGCCTCGGCTTGCGCCAGCCTAGGCCGACCAACGAGTGGAATCTCCCGAGGCTCGGCCCTCGGATGCCTGGCTAACCCGATGATCATCCCGGAGCAGACTAGCCGAAGCCCCGACCGGTCGCCTCGGCTTGCGCCAGCCTTGCCGACCAACGAGCGGAATTTCCCTGAGGCTTGACAACCCCTCAGATGCCTGGCTAACCCGATGATCATCCGGGAGCAGACTAGCCGGAAGCCCCGACCGGGTCGCCTCGGCTTGCGCCAGCCTAGGCCGACCAACGAGTGGAATCTCCCAGGCTCGGCCCTCGGATGCCTGGCTAACCCGATGATCATCCGGGAGCAGACTAGCCGGAAGCCCCGACCGGTCCGCCTCGGCTTGCGCCAGCCTTGGCCGACCAACGAGCGGAATTTCCCTGAGGCTTGACAACCCTCAGATGCCTGGCTAACCGATGATCATCCGGGAGCAGACTAGCCGGAAAGCCCCGACCGGGTCGCTCGGCTTGCGCCAGCCTGGCCGACCAACGAGTGGATTCCCGAGGCTCGGCCCTCGGATGCCTGGCTAACCGATGTCATCCGGGAGAGACTAGCCGGAAGCCCGACGGTCGCCTCGGCTTGCGCCAGCCTTTGGCCGACCACGAGCGGAATTTCCCTGAGCTTGACAACCCTCAGATGCCTGGCTAACCCGATGATCATCCCGGAGCAGACTAGCCGGAAGCCCGACCGTCGCCTCGGCTTGCGCCAGCCTTGGCCGACTAACGAGCGGAATTTCCCTGAGGCTTGACAACCCTCAGATGCCTGGCTAACCCGATGATCATCCCGGGAGCAGACTAGCCGGAAGCCCCGACCGGTCGCCTCGGCTTGCGCCAGCCTTGGCCGACCAACGAGCGGAATTTCCCTGAGGCTTGACAACCCTCAGATGCCTGGCTAACCCGATGATCATCCCGGGAGCAGACTAGCCGGAAGCCCCGACCGGTCGCCTCGGCTTGCGCCAGCCTTGGCCGACCAACGAGTGGAATCTCCCGAGGCTCGGCCCTCGGATGCCTGGCTAACCCGATGATCATCCCGGGAGCAGACTAGCCGGAAGCCCCGACCGGTCGCCTCGGCTTGCGCCAGCCTTGGCCGACCAACGAGCGGAATTTCCTGAGGCTTGACAACCCTCAGATGCCTGGCTAACCCGATGATCATCCCGGAGCAGACTAGCCGGAAGCCCCGACCCGGTCGCCTCGGCTTGCGCCAGCCTAGGCCGACCAACGAGTGGAAATCTCCCGAGGCTCGGCCCTCGGATGCCTGGCTAACCCGATGATCATCCCGGGAGCAGACTAGCCGGAAGCCCCGACCGGTCGCCTCGGCTTGCGCCAGCCTTGGCCGACCAACGAGCGGAATTTCCCTGAGGCTTTGACAACCCTCAAGATGCCTGGCTAACCCGATGATCATCCCGGGAGCAGACTAGCCGGAAGCCCCGACCGTCGCCTCGGCTTGCGCCAGCCTTGGCCGACCAACGAGCGGAATTTCCCTGAGGCTTGACAACCCTCAGATGCCTGGCTAACCCGATGATCATCCCGGGAGCAGACTAGCCGAAGCCCCGACCGGTCGCCTCGGCTTGCGCCAGCCTTGGCCGACCAACGAGCGGAATTTCCCTGAGGCTTGACAACCCTCAGATGCCTGGCTAACCCGATGATCATCCCGGGAGCAGACTAGCCGGAAGCCCCGACCGGTCGCTTCGGCTTGCGCCAGCCTTGGCCGACCAGCGAGCGGAAGAATTTCCTGAGGCCTAACCCTCGGATGCCTGGCTTAGCGCCGGAGAATTCCTGAGGCCTAACCCTCGGATGCCTGGCTTAGCGCCGGAAGAATTTCCTGAGGCCTAACCCTCGGATGCCTGGCCTAGCGCCGGAAGAATTTCCTGAGGCCTAACCCTCGGATGCCTGGCTTAGCGCCGGAAGAATTTCCTGAGGCCTAACCCTCGGATGCCTGGCTTAGCGCCGGAAGAATTTCCTGAGGCCTAACCCTCGGATGCCTGGCCTAGCGCCGGAAGAATTTCCTGAGGCCTAACCCTCGGATGCCTGGCTTAGCGCCGGAAGAATTTCCTGACTAACCCTCGGATGCCTGGCTCAGCGCCGGAAGAATTTCCTGAGGCCTAACCCTCGGATGCCTGGCTTAGCGCCGGAAGAATTTCCTGAGGCCTAACCCTCGGATGCCTGGCTAGCGCCGGAAGAGTTTCCTGAGGCCTAACCCTCGGATGCCTGGCCTAGCGCCGGAAAGTTTCCTGAGGCCTAACCCTCGGATGCCTGGCTCAGCGCCGGAAGAGTTTCCTGAGGCCTAACCCTCGGATGCCTGGCTTAGCGCCGGAAGAATTTCCTGAGGCCTAACCCTCGGATGCCTGGCTTAGCCGGAAGAATTTCCTGAGGCCTAACCCTCGGATGCCTGGCTTAGCGCCGGAAGAGTTTCCTGAGGTATCTGCTCCCACTTCGCCCATCCCTAATGGCCAATCTACGGTCAGGACGGGGTCAAGAAGGAGGGAAAGGCCGGAACGACTGGGGTGCACTAGTACAAAAAGAAAAGTATGAAGAGCTCAAAGTAGAAGAGTGGGAAACTCACTTGAAGAGGAGGAAGAACGGCTCCGAGAGCGTCAAAGGAAAAGCAAGCGAACGTTTCGGCGGCAACAATGGTAGCGCAAAGGAGAAACTCGAAAATGTCCGTAAAGAAGAAGACGGACGGGGGAGGGCCCCCGATTAAATAGGCGAAAGGGCAAGTGACACCTCGATGACGCCAGAAGACCCTGGCCGCCGAAGGGTCGCTCGCACCCCAAAGGCGAATCGACACCATTAAGGAAGGATGTCCGCCGAAATCCTCAGGTTGCCAGGTCGGCAGCAACCGCCATACGCCATAAAGAAGGCGGGAAGCTTGAAGCGCGCGCGCCTCTCCGAAGGATGGCGGCAATCTCGAAACATCACTCCCTTCACCTGTTCCCCTTCTGGTTCCAGGCTCGGAAGTGGGGGGCTACTGTTATGGGGGAATTGAGCCGCCATGCCCACGTGATCGGCACGCGTATCCAGGAAAGCTACAGCTGCCCTATGATCCAGCACTCCGACCCCGAGTCGGACCTCCTCGGCTCCGCAGCCCGCCCGGGTCGGCTGCCCTATGATCCAGCACTCCGACCCGAGTCGGACCTCCTCGGCTCCGCAGCCCGACCCCGGGTCGGCTGCCCTATGATCCAGCATTCCGACCCGAGTCGGAGATCTTTTGATAACGACAGGCTATTCTCCAGAGGCACGCCGCCTCCTGCTCCACTACTCCTGCAACGGCTGTACCGATGCTGCCCACGATCTCCTGTATCAACCGTACAAAGCGGAGCTCCACTACCCTGCCATGACCGTACCCAGCGCTGCTCACGACGCCCCGTAACGGCCATGTCAGTGGCCATTCTATCGTGCCCACGACGACAAACCCCCCTGAGAGACCTCCCAGCCAGGTATATATGCGGCTGGGGGGAGAAGGGGGGTAAGCAATACCTCCCAGAGCACTCTCTCCCACTTGTGATTATCATCTCTCCTCCTCCAATCTCCTCTGACTTGACCGTCGGAGGCATCACCACCCTGGTGGTGGTGCAAGGCTTGTTTGCAGGTTCCTTGCGGAAGGTGGAGCGCAACCAGCACCAACCAAGACAACTCAGGCGGAACCCCGTTCACACCGTCGTGTCAATCGTTCTCGGTTTGGACCACCAGCAACAGTGTCTTCACTAGATATTGTTTCACTGGCAATCTCATTTTTAACTCTATTTCGGGTGCCTGTTCTATTGCTAATTCTTGAGTTGAATTTGATGTAGTGTTATGTGTTTTGTAACAACAAATCTATCTAGAGCTCCTTTTTGAGATTGAATGAGTTTATCGATTTTCTTCTTTTTTTGAGTTTTTCATACCCACAGTCATATTTTCTATTAGACATTTTAATCTATAAATAATATTATCAAACTAAGCAATTAAAAACCACCACAAACAAATCAAAATATAAAAAGTTAAAAATGATAAAACTTATTGTGTCAAGAAAAACAAACTCGGGTCCGACAAGTAGTGCCGAACTTAATTGTGTCGAGAAGAGGTGGAATAGTTCCGAACTCGACGGCGAGAAGAGGCCGAATAGTGCCGAACCGCTGAAGTAGTGAAATCACAACCAATCTATAATTGAACCAAAAAATAATAAATTCTAATTAATTATTTAACTAAATAAAAATTAATTAAACCAAAAAATAATTAATAAACTAAGTAACTACAGACTACAGTTACTTACTCACCTCAGTGGGATTTGGGAATCGTGATCAGTGGACTGTGGATAGTGGGAACAGCCGAACAGGGTTACAGGCTTACAGCCCGAACAGGGGACGGAGGGAGTGAGGGGAGGTCGGACTCGGGTCTCGGGAGGTGGCCCGGTGGGACGTGGGACTGGAAGCCTGGGAGGAGGTCGGTCCGTCGGGACTTGGAACCGGGAACCCCGAGGAGGCGCCGGCCGGAGCGGCGGAGGAGCTGAGGAGAGGACGGGGTCACCGCCGGCGCCGGTCACAGCCTCACGGGAGGCCGAGGATGGCGAGTCGGCGACGTCGGCGAGAAGAGGATGGGAGGCCTCACCGCCTCGACCCTCGGTCGCCGCGGAGTCGGATGTCGGAGGAGCTGAGGACGGCGACTCGGAGTCGGCGAGGACGCTGGACGCCGAGGAGAGGACGGAAGTCACGGACTCTGCACGGACGCACAGTGGACTGAGCTCGGAGCTCGGAGTCGGAGGCCGAAGCTCGGAGCGAGGACGGCGACGTCGGGAGGAGAGCTAGAGAGGGTTTTGCGCTCGCCGCTCTGCAACTTTGCAAGCCGAATAGCCGATCTGCCGAGTGCCGAGTGCCGAGAACCGGAGAAGGTTCCGGCATTAAAAAGGCAGAGAAGGGGCCAAGGGGGAGAGTCGGACTGTCGGAAGAAGGGGGGAGCCGGGGAGGAAAAAGCCGTTGCGTTGCCGTTGCTTGTCGACGACTCGACCGCTCGACCACGCCATGCCCGTCGCCAGTCGCCGCAGTCGGCCTCAGCCTTTCACCGTTTTACGTCGCGTCGCCGCGCCCAAACCCGCTGCCCACTCCCTCCATAGCCCATAGCCAGATAGCCTGATAGCCTGAGCCCCTGCTGCCCTTGCCCCTGGAATAAAAAAAAGGCTAGGTGGGGCCTTCCCTGGGCCGGGGCCTTAGGCGACCGCCTCGGTCGCCTAAGGCTCGAGCCGGCACTGTCTATATATATAGAGGATGAGAGCGGTGTCCGTTATCTGATTTCTCGGATAGTGACATAATTGCACGATAACATATAATCGTGTTTTCAACTGCATAGTAACAGCTCCCCACAAATACTATTTAGCGATAACCATGTGGATCATGTATTAATTACCATACTGGTGCAACCATCACTAAAGCTATTATTGTATTCACGCAGTGGTCTTTAGTTTCACTCTCATGCCGGACCAACAAGAATGGCATGTCAATCCATGCTGGACTTGCTTATTTTGGCGAAGACAGAGGTCAAGGAGTCGGATCAACCTGAGGTCAAGATGGCCAATATTTTCTTCATCAAACTAAACTTAGGTCTCTTGGTTTGGTGCTTCTCGTTGGAATCTTCTTAAATGTGCTTGTTTGAGTCCATTTCATCAAAGATAGGACCTCAAGACCAGGCAGCTGCAATGGTGGTGGGAGATGCTCCATCGTCTGCAGCATCCTAGATGGATACTGCATATCACATGTGCCTTGTGATCAGAATCGCAATCGTCATCAATGGCAAGGCAAACCATTCTCAATCATAAGACTATAAATATTTGCATCATGCCGTGCCGGATTCGTCTCAAGTCGCTGCCGCATGGCACTGCTCGAGTAGATCCCTCTGATATCCTGTTTTAGAGTCTTTTTGGATTCTCTCTCCCTACCTTCATCGACGCCGGCACCTATGACTAAGGTCCTGTTTGGAGAAGCTTTTAGATGAAAAATGATGTTTAGTAAAAAATTTCAAGAAGCTGTTTTAACTTTTTTAGAAAGCTAAAAACAACTTTCTATGAGAAGCTTCATTTTGGAGATTTCCAAAAAAGCTATTTTGAGCTTTGTCGAAAAGATATTTTTTTTTGACCAAAATACCCATAATAAAATGTAATAATTACATACTTTGTCCCTTTATAAACCTAAAAATATGTTGGAGCCCTAACAAAAAATTCTAGCCGTGGATCAGACTCCCTTCTATGCAAGAAAAAGTATCTTGTTTCCTATTATTATTAATAACTTTATTATTGTATTATACTATAAATATCATATTATACTATATTATTTATAGTACATTAATATGTATATTAAATAATTTAATATTATGTTATATTATGAAAAATAATTTATGCTAATAATTATAATATTTTATACATTTATTATTGTATTATACTATAATATAATATAATATTATATTATTATAATACATTAATATGTTATGTTAAATAATTTAATATTATGTTATATAATGGAAAATTAATGTACTCTAATAATTATAACAATTTGTACCTTTATTATTGTATTATAATATAAATATAATATTATATGACATTATATCATAATACATTGATATGTTATGTTAAATAATTTAATATTATATTAAATTATTATGCTATAGTATACAATATTATATTACTAAATTATAATAATATTATATTACATTACAGTAATATTATACTAATTATATATTTATATATTAATATATGTTATATTTAATTATGCTCTGTTGTATAATACTATGCAATGTCTTTATGGTAATTTTGTCATACAAAAATACTTTCTCAGTTTGTTTACCAAATATATATTAAAGTGTCACAACACTTTAAAAATTTAGCTACCAAACAGCAAACAACTTTTTATAAAAGCTCTGCTTCCAAAAGCTCTACTATCAATATCTCTCCCAAACGGGGCCTAAGCCTCGCCGGTACCCATGATGGAGCCGCCAACTGAAGACCTACCGCCTCTCTGTTTCAAAGGTGACTCGCCAGATCCCATCCCTTCTCCAACCTATTTGGTTCATATCTCATCAAATATAACCTATTTGAACGCTTGTTGCTCTCATTCTATGGCTTTTCATCTTCGGGTTTTGGGCACCTGAGGCTTAGTAGGCTGTTTTCATCTGGATCATTTTTTTGCCAGCCAAATATTTGATAGCATGCGTCAACGGGTTGTCTCAAATCTCAGCAATTGCTGGTTTATTTTCAAAAAAAAAAAAAAGTAAAAAGGAAAAAAAAAATGAATTGCATCACTTGCTTTATTCCTTCTCTCTTTTCTATCTAGAACGTTGATCTGCCAGTGCTGATTGGACCCTACTTCTAGATCGGCAGCCCAAACCCATTAGATCCTCCTTTCGACCTTCTCGGCTCTTAATTTGATCCATCGTGAACCTAGCCGCTTTCCTCGAGCCACCTGAGTTCTAGGGCACTGCCACAACTGACCGCCCGAGTACTAAGGCCCCACCGCTTGTGACCCTTGACTTCATCTCCACCACTGTGTCTCCTTCGATACCACCTTCTCTTCCTCGATTACCTACGTCCATCTCTCTCTTTCACTCTCCTTCCTAATGCCTCTCCACTGCACGATCTTAGATCTTCTCTGAACCCTCATAGTTTGGTATTCGTTTGGATTTGTAGGCATTACTAGATTGGTGGCCGGCTTGGGTAAGAATTTCCCTTACATTTCTCCTGCTAGCTGAAATTATGCATATATATAAGTATATTTATATAATTTTTAAAGTGCATTTGAGTTTCATGCATGATATGATCATTGTTGATGGCGTCATTGTTAAATGGATTGGAAATCTAGCATGAAAAAAGGGTATCAGACCAGCCACATTGGTTCTGGATAGCGAGCCATGGGCCTGGAACGTAGTACAATCACGGGCAGGAGTGTGGCGTGGCTAGTCCAATAACATCCATGGATTGTCATTGAGTCTTACTTGGAATCGTTGATGAAAGGACACTTCATTGAAAATACAACTTAGATAATTACTACTATTAGCAATTTTGGTGCATATTTGGATTATCGGATGACATCTATATTTGATTATTGCTGATTTTATGATACTGACAAGTCTTGACATTATGCTCAATACTTTCCAAGGCTATGTTATTTATTTTACATATATCATTGCATTATACATTTTGGTGCACTTCCACAAGGATTTTACTGAGCTAGCTAGCAAGCTCATATCAATTTCTTGCTTTTCTTTTCAGAGCTGCAAGATGCATAATACTTGGTTGTTGTTGTGTCCGCTAGTAAAAGAAGGAAGAAGATATAAATTAATATGATACAACTGGATAATCATAAGTTGTACTTGGATTAATGTTACTATCGAGTAAGCTTGTTATCTTGAAAATATAATCTTATATTGTGAAATTGTCCCACGGGCCTTGAATATTCTCTTGGCATTGTCTTACGAGTGTGCGGTCATGTCATATGGTAGACGTAAGTGACAGATTCAGGGCCCATAGGAACCTTTTCCCTGGATGAGATGAGCTTGGTACTGGCTTGGCTAATTGGATTGCAAGATCTAGCATCACACAATTCGTGTAATAGTAAATTGAGAAGATCATAGTTTGCCTCTCTTGATTTTGCTCGAGTTCACGCAGCCCGCTTGATTCAAAAAGTTTTAGTTCCATCCCTAATGTTATACTATAAATGCAAAGTGATCCTTTCCCATATGACATCGCTGACTGTCATCAGCAAATGACAAAATTATTCCATCTGCACCTCTCCTTCCATTATCTCTGTCAAGGTTGCCGGCCTGTCACTGTGCCAACATTGCTCGTGATGCTGCTCATGGAAGCTAACATCCTTCTTACCTAGGTCTATATCCTTCTACCCACAAGACTTCCCTTCGTCCCAGTACTCACCCTCTTATGCAACCACAGAGTGACAAAATGTGAAGAAAACCAAGATCGGAGGAAAGATGCTCTGTGCCCCTTATTTTGCATTGTTGTATGCTTTGTCCATGTATACAAGAGTTTGAAATCATCAATGGCTACAATTAAGGACTAAAGAACAAAATGAGCAAAAAAAGAAAGAGCCAACTAAGATAAACAGCTAGCTATATTGCTAGCCTGTCATACGTTAAGACGAAGCTTCTTACGATGCCTAAAGCTACTGAATCTGCCATTAACTATTATATGAGGGGCAAATTGAAGGATAGAATTATATCTAGATTCAAATATGCAAGGCAAACAATAAATAGCATGAAACTAACTGGTGATATTATTACGATTGCAAGAATATAGCAACGCAACTTTGCTAAGGCATGTAGAGTTGAACACACCAAATATGAAGCCCCAAAGCATTAAGACATGGAAACATAACCCCTTGTCCAAATATTCATATTGAGTGAAAACTTGAAGCAAGAAGCAAAAGAAGTAAGGAAAAGTTTCTATTCAGAATTGAAAAACCATCTAAATTTTTATGTTAAAACTAAAAGCATTAAAAGAAAAAGGAAAACATCAACCATGTCCATATAACTCCCAACATCTGAACATCAAAAAGCGTGTAGATATGCTCATAAAGAAAACTAACCTCAAGCTATTGAGAGCTCCTCTGCAGAAGGACAAATATATACATAGAAAAAGCAAACCCAAGTGCAGATGAAGCCTAACAAAGCCGGACGCATCTTTAATTCCAAGCTTGTTACTCTTTACCTGGGAAGAGAGTTGAGAATGATCAGCCACAGAGGAGCTTTTTGTACTATTTGAATGCCTTGTCGCTTTCTCATATACTGTGTGCTAGATAAACCCACATACCTTTTTAATATTTCGAATGTGTTGATTGTAAGCTCGTCGGATGGTGCTTTATGCAATTTCCTTAGGGGAGCCCGGAGATCTGTCTTCTTTTCTTTCTTTTTTTTTTTTGTTTGTTTGTTCTTTGGTCTGGCTTCCCTTGCTCAGGCTCTATTCTATTATGCGTATCATTTCATACTTGAATGGAATGGACGTTACTGCTGCCACCCTCAAGTTAAAGATTAGAAAATTATGCACTTCTCCTGCAAGCTTCTCCACCTTCTTTGAATGGGCAATATGAGCTCCCCATAACTGGGATGTCTGCAGTTTTATATCTGCCTCCAGGGTCCTCCATCATGGGTCCTTGACGGCTGCAGCATCTGGAGGACCCTAGCTTGGGATCCACCCATCCCTCACAAAATCCATGGCATCGCTTGGCTCGGAACACGAGGATATGAGTTGCAGCCCTAGGAAGAAAAAAAAAATCTCGGCTCCGGGTCGAATCCTATAAAAAGAAAAAAAAATCTATTTTTATTTATGGAATTCCGGTCGGTTAACTCCAAAACTACTTCAAATATTTATTAGTATCGACCTAACCCATCCTGTAATCTTATGATTTGCCAGTTCTATTGGTGCAACCTACAATTTTTTCAGCCTAATCACCTAAACAGACCCTTGTTTATCTCATGCGCTTATGCTGGTAATCTTTGGAATCTACTTTGCTCTATTCTTCTGCGCCTTCTCCAGGTGGTAACCTCGCGGGACTTTGTACAAATTGGAAACACAGCAACTTGTCCAAGGAAATACACCCAGCTATCATCATGCTTATTGCTGCCCTGGTATGGTGCTGATGGAAGAAAAAAACTCCCAATGTTCCTCAACAGAAGCTCTTCATCTCCAGAATGACTGGTCTAGCTTTGGAAGGTCTGGATGAAATTAAAAAATTATTTCAGCTGCAGCCAAGGGGTGACCCAAAATCTGAAGCTACCTTGGCTGTTGATCCTCTGCTTCCTCTGTGCACCTAAGGCTGATCTCTCTCGCTTTGATTTTCCTGCCCGTTGAAAGTGATTTATCCGCCTACTGTGATTTCTTGCTACTAAAAAATGGTGAGATCTATCCTATTTTTACAGTGGATGCTTTGAACTACTGTATCTCCTGACTCTCTAGTCTCCACTACTCCTTTACTTCTTGTACATTCACTTATCCTATGCAAACTCTGATGTAAATTTTATTTCAGTCAAAAATTCTGGAAAGAAGATTTTCCTCCTTAGCCTCCATTTCATTAAAAATCAAATAACTTAATACAGATGGATGAAGGATCGCATGACATTTAAAGTTTACTTCAGGATCAAACTAAATTTTTTGAACTTGATGGTTACCTGAAACTCGGGCAAAGTTGAGGAGGCCAATTTATATTTCCCAGTAAATCTTTTCAAGCTTAGTTTTTGTGATCAAGGGTTGGCGCGTAATCAATTATAGTTTTTTCGGAAGAAGTAAGAAAGGAAGATTCTTGGAAACCACCTCTTAAGGTAATCAAAGGATGCAAATAGCAGAGCATCTAAACAAACTGCTCGATCTTAGTTTGAACCTGAGTAGAGAGCTCAATATAATCTACTCAAGCACGGCTTGACTAAGATTCAAGCCAAATTTAGTTGAGTTGAGCCAAGCTTTCTGGCGATATTCGAACAACATTGCTGTTCAAGCTTCGCTCATTCATGCCGAGCTCTGAAATACCTTTGAGCTTAAACGAGCTGCTCGTAAGCAGATCATTTGCAACCCTACTAAAACCTGAAACACCAAATTTAATGAGGAACCACCTCCTATTAGAAGCAGCAAGGCAGGCTATGGCCTGGTATGTTTGGTCTATTTTAGTCAAACAATATTACCAATGATTGATTAGGAAAACGAGACAGCATTCACCGATAAAATAGACTCAAATCAGATCACCCACCACTTGCTCCAGGATAGGCGACTTATAATCCAGTCAGATTGGAAACTTTTTGTTGTCATTTGAGTAACATTGAAAGCTTTCATGAAACAAGAATTCAAAAGAATTTTTCTAAGTCTACAGCCATGAGAAAAACAAGAGAAGTAGGAAAAACCTGAAATGCACCATAGTTCAACATAGTTGGATGAATGCCGAAAGTTTCATTCTTAGGAATAGATCTCCCATTAGGATTTCTTCTCTCTTTATCCAGATACCCTCCTAGGAATATTGAATAGCATTGCTGTTATGCGAATGCACATGATGCTTTCATTTGGTAGTTCAATGGTATTAGAAGAAGAAACATATATAAAACTGCTTAGTTACTCTCTTTTAATTAAATGTACACCTAATTACCAAAAAAATGTGCACCTATATCACCATGTCCTCTACCCTTCAAACGAGATAGAAATATATGGTACATTTAACAAATCGCGAGTGTTCCATTGGTTCTGTAACACACAGGATTCTTCTGCTTCTAGATTTTTAGACCAAGTTAAAAATTTAAGCTGTTCTCCATGACAAAACCACACAAACAAGCTGGGCTTCTTATCAATTCATTACCTTCCACCATATGAGTACTACTGCTTCTCCTTTTTATTTTCCAATTCAAATTCCAATACAGGGCTAATCTTGAATTCATGTCGAATACTACTGCAGAAGAAAACCTAACAGAGTAACTTATCTTCAAGAAGAAGCTATCCAGTAGCAACCTAGTACAGTTCAAAGGAAAATTTTTGAAGAGAAATATATTAATACTTCACCTTGTCATCCAGATTATTCACAAATAACCTACTAAATAACCTACTTCTCCTTGTCATCCAACATTTTGACCCCAACTGAACGGCACAAGAATGACTCGGTGAGTTAGCTTCAAGGGGAGATATGCTTCATGTCACTTCTATAGAGCAGGAGGTGGCATCTAAGGTAGCCATCATACACAATCTCTGCTACATAACAAAGAACAAGCAAGCGTTTAGCTAAGTTATTATATATATATATAATATATATAAACATAAACATAATGGGTCTAAAGAAAGAAAATGCCCCTTCTAGGTTTTATGACATAATTTTAGCTACCCAGCAATCTAAATATATGTCCCCAACATCATCCTGCTACTTCCATTGCCGATTTTTGATGATTTCCTCAAATTTTAAGAGCCATCAAATTAAATTTCAATTAGTCGATGACTCTTGTGGCAAGACTATTTCAGAACCTTCTTAGCCTGCACCATTTTGTTCTTGTACTATTAACCTTCTTATTTGTCTCGTACATTAACTCTTACTTCGTAGATCTCCCCTGTTACATTCAGTAAACTGACTAGGTCTTCGGCGACAGAATGTTGTCACTTTATAGACATCCAACATCTTGTCTAGCTTGTTTCTCCTCTGCTGATTTGGACTTCCGATTAAACTAAATAGGACGTGTTACTAATTTAATCATATTGGCCACTAAATTGGTGCTTCTTTGCAATGATTGGATATTCATATATGTCTGCTTTTCTACCTTTTTGAGATGTTTCTGTCTTGGTTATGCTGAAGATCTGTGGTTTCTTCCCTAGGCCTTTCTCTGAAAGTTCTTGTTCTTTTGTTAAGACCACAATCAGATGTTCAAACCTTATCCCTAATAACCCTTTAGAAATGACATAGCTGATATGCTAGTTGAGATAAAAGTCCAAATAGTTGAAAAATGGCAAAGAACAAGTATTATCACTTGTTTACAAGAACGGGGAAACATATATTCTGCCGTGAACATATAAAGATATATAAGAACAACTCAATTCTACACAACAAGGGAGAAGACAGCTAACGCTTCCTAGTATGAAGAAATAAATAGGAACGAAGTCAATTTTCATTGACTATAAGCATGAACTGGTGTTACTCTGATCAGCTATGTAGTAGAGAATACTTCACAAGTTAAATATGATTAGATGATCCTAAATTATTAAAATTGAATATTCTCTAGAAATAATGTTACACAAGAAACTTTGATATTCATGTAATAGTGCAAAACAATCAGCAAAAAAGTAATTATTTTTAGGCAAAAATTTGCTATGGATTCTCATGTATTTGAAATACATGGAAAAAGATTTACATTATCTGGCAGACTTGTAACTCACAACAACAATCAAGAAGGCTAAATTTTAAAATAACAAAAATGACAACCACCAAACATCAGAATCTCACCTTCTTATTGAGGATAATTTTTGCGCATGGCACAATGCATTAAATCCACAGCTGAGTTTCGCCCAAGAAAATCACCATCTGGATACTTCTTGGCAAAGAAAATCACTAGAAGAGAGATTTCAAGTATCGAAAGTGGTATGCACAAGGCAGCAGGTTTTAGTCTATATCTCATTGCTCGCTGCACAACATCTTCACCCTTGCCAATATCTTAAAGCTTCATTCTCTCTGAATAGTGATGATCTACTCCAAGGGCTCCCCAAATTCTTAGACTCTCTGGTCCTAGTCAAATGGATATGATAATTAGAGCAACAATCTCCAATAGTAATCATCCAATGGTTACTGTATTGTCCTCGTAAGCTGCACTTGGAAATAAATACTTGCTGAAAATTGACACTGCAGATCTTCAGATCGGCCGACCGCTGTTTACCATCGATCACAACGCTCTGAATTATAAGCAGCAGCCTTGCAGCCAAACCCATTTCCACTGCAAGTGGAAGCACATCTTCAGGTGCAAAGTGCAGATCGCCCACAAAATAGACAATGCATGCCGAGTACAAGCCTCCGAAACCCTCACCGTATCCTCACTGCATTGGGTATAGTCTGCTGGCAATCCTTCAGACTTCTTCCTTCTGGATCACTGAAAATCATCTAAAATCTGCAATGCAGCTTCCAGAGACTCTGGATTCAAGATGCGGCAAGAGCTCAACAAGCTGCGAGACGGCCCCGACACTCACAATCAAGATCCAACCTGCCTGAGAGAGCATATCATCCTCAAGAGCCCAAGCCCAGCTGAAATCCCATTCGGTGCCTCTTATCCTTTGCCAGCTCAGCAATCCACCAGAAGGCTGAAGCTTGAACATTCTCCGATCTGAAATCCTTCTCCTCCATCAGCAGCTCGATGAATTTCGTGCAATGATCCTCGTCTCGATCGTTCCCTCATCAGCATGTCACGACGAGCGAGACCTTGCAGGCTGCATCAAATTAGCTTCGAATCCGAACAGAGGTCAAGATTAACAAGGAACCAATTGCTTCAGTGCCAACAGCATGAGAAGTGAATGGGCCCAGAAGAGAAGAGACCAAGCCAACGCCGCCGACTCCCGCCACCGTCTTTCTTGTGGAGGGTGCGGTACCAGTGGTGGAGCTCCTTCAGGGCCTGGACCCTGGCTTGGCCCTTGGCCTTCCGAAGAGTCGATGACTCCGCCGCCCGACCCTGAACGTCTCGGCCCGCTTCTTAGCGCAGTACCGCCTGCGAGAACCATGTGATCAGCTGTAGAAGGTGCGGTTTCGGCGTGACGGCGTCGTCCAGAGCTCTTGCATTGTGGTGGCAGGTGAGGTGGCCCATGGAGAGCCATTTGAGTATTGCCCGCGCTCGTAGGTCTGGCGGTGCACAGAGTCACCGGATCCGTCATCGATCGAGGGAGATGGGCAGATAAAGACGGCCGGATGTCGTCGAGGGGATCGAGCTCGTCATCATCTTCTTCAGCTCCAGCTTCTCCCCGGCGCGCCGGCGAGAGCTCCGCCGCCTGCGTGGCCAAATCCCGTCTTAACGCGGTCTCCACGTGTCAGCACCTGCCCCACCCTCCACGCCCAGGGCGCGGCTGCTGTATTTGCGGCATCCTCCCAATCCACTCGCCAGATCCGATCTTTTGCGAGGAAACGGAATCCAAGAGGACAAAAGGCAGTAGAAGACTGAAACGGCGAAAGGATGAAACAAAAAAAAAATTAATCGGGGAGAGATTTGGAGGTGGAATGGAGCTGGGAGCTCTTTTCCTTTTCTTTAGACTGAGGTGGGATGCACTGATATCCCCAGTGAAAAGGATAGAAGCCATCATCATGGCAAGCATAATGGACTTATGATCCCTTCCAAACGCTCTCTCACTCAATAAAGCTCAGAAAAGGCAAATCATCAAAAGGGAGCCCCAGATCAGAACAGAAAGAGAAAAAAGATGAGCAAAATATGCAACACTAATAACAGAGACGGAAAAAGATCAAAACTTTAGAATTTTTAGGACAAGCAGATAACACAAGAAGAAATCCAGGTCAGGATATATCGAAGGCTAAAGGGGAAAAAATTCCAGACTTTTCGTAAAATTTTTGGAAGAAATAGATAATGAGATCCAGAAGAACTGCAGAAAAGAGATCTAAATCCACCGAAGAAGGGAGTGGAGAAGGCAGAGAAGAGAAGGATCGTTTTTGAGAGTGAGATCAGATCGATGATGGGGTCCTCCACTGCCTCTCTCTTTCTCTCTCCCTCTCTTTCTATCTTTCTCTGAGTGGGAGCGGAAAAGGACGAGAGGGTCTTGGTCTTTTTGACTCGAAGGAGGACGGGGGAAGTGACCGGAAGTAGCCGGTGGAAGGCTGCCTCGACCAGAGGGATCCACGTGCAGCACTGACACGTGTGGGCCAGCAAATTTTTCCGGTCTCCCCCCGGTCACCTTTCTTTTTCCTTTTTTTTTGTTTTTTCTTACTGCGAGCCAGGCATCGACCCTCCTTGAGTGACGTGTGGTCTACGACTACAACCCATATACCGTCCAGAAATTTTGTGCAATGCCAATTGAGTCCACTTCGCAAATCGTTACCAACAAGTCGCGGCAAAATGTATTATTGCACCCGCCACGTTACGCAGGAGTCATCAATTCAAGCGTTTGTTTGGAAACATTTGGATTTTGTTCCTCATGATATCATACATATCGTGCTGTCATGACTCATGACACATGTCCATCAACGCACAGTGTAGGTCTTGTAGCCATGCACTTGGTGTGAGCGAGCAATACTGTTTGAATAGTATATGATTAGGCTAGGTTGGTATCCAAGCATTCAACCTTGCTCCAAGTTGTGCCTGAGATGCAACATTACTTTTACAACAGCAGCTCACACGACAGATGTAGATGCGGAAAATAAAAGACTACATAAAGGCTCCGCTATGAAGCCACGATCCATCCGGACGAAACGTGCAAAGTGGTGAGCCGCATAGAAAGCAATTCAGTCGGCAGCACCGTTTGCCATCTATAGACGTGTATGGTCTGATGGGAGCCACACTCTTTCAGTAAATTACGAATATCGTGGAGCAGCGGCCGGTTCTCGCTTGTGCGTCTCCGACTCCGAATCTACTCGATTATTGTAGTCGAATCTTCTTTAAGGAGAAAACGGTCTGTGCCTAATATCTATCTGGTATAGGAGAGGCCCATCCAAACAGCAGATTCAACGTATCTAAAGAGGCTGTGTCAAACCAATTTATGCGGAACTTGTTGAGTGTACAGCTAATTCCCTGTAGGTGACATCGCAAAAGATGGTATCATTCTGAGAACGAGATTACGAAGCGATGTGTTGTTCATGCTAGGGGGCGTGGTGAGTAGTTTGGGTCTGTATGAATATGAAAATAATTCAGAACAATCTTGCATGAAAACAATCAGAAATTAATGTGAAACTTCCTTTCTGCTCCTCATGGCAGCTGTATGGTGCAAATCCCCGCTAAATTGTGTTTTGATCTATGAGATCTGGAGCACTGAACTATGATCTAACATGCAAATAAATATCTGGTCAACCAAATCGATATATCACATACTATATACTGCAAGAATTACGACATGGATATTTGTTTTTGCAATTTGACAAGGACTAAAAATAAAAAAATAAAAAAAAGAAAGAAAGAAGGGAAAGGAGGGCATGCTGGTATCAGGAAATACTTTTCACACCCATTTCCTCCTGAATGCCACAATCTTTCATGGGACGTAGTCATATTATATTTTACATCCCTTTTTAAGTTTTTTTTTTTTCTCAAACGATTCACACCATTTTAATATAAATACATTCAAAAACATCGAAAAGTAAAATATTCGCAAACATTCTCAATATCAATGCCAAGTCAATTCATAATCCATCACTAAAATGCTTCATTATATAGAGGCCATTCAATTTACAGCCCTATTTACCTTATGGTAGATGCGCTTCGAAACACCTCTTTCTTCTCTCTCCGTGCCTGCAAAGATGGATTTGGTTCTTGTTAACCGGTCTATTTAGTTAATAAATTAAACAATATCATTCTAAGTTCGATATTATAAATTTGAACATCACGTGCCAAGTCATAGCTATTGGCTCGACTTCTGGATGGGCTCGTGAGGCAGCGGACCAACTCGCAGAAAACTCGTGCGACCGGTCAGAGACAGACAGTATCTTGATGCTGCCAACTTGCTTTGGTTGGCTGCTTTGACCGTGATCTCGTGCCTCCCGTATTAAAGAAGAAAAGCAACCATCTTGATTAAATAACCCCAATATTTTACGTTGTTCATGGCTGTTTTGTGGCTCCCACCACCTGAGTTCCATTCCTGGATCCCTCCCTCCATGGATCCGTTTTAAAAACACCCCAAAGTTGGGAGCCTCAGATGCCGTTCCTTGGTTTGAAGTAAATATTTTATTAGTTATATAGTTTGATGATTCATCTCGATTCTGGAGAAAAGACTTGCTCGATTTCTATTCCAACAAAATGAGCTTTTCTTATAACAATGATTTATTTCTCATTTATTGGATCCCTACCTTATAACAAAATTAATTTACAGATTCAGCTCAGTGACGCATGCATGTTGATAGCTTAATACAGTCACAATGATATATAGGAGTGTAAAGATCAGGTATGTTTCAAAAGAAACTTTTTTGAAAGGAAAAAGTAGATCACCTTTGTGAAAATAAGAAAAAAAGTCATGGTAGGAAAGGAGAGAATAGGAATTGAGGAAGTGAAATTTTTAAAGATTGCAGTATCTAACGGGACAATATAAGTGAAGAGTGGTTGATGAAGGTGGAGTCTAAAGGAGTTTGCTTTATAGCATAATCAGATGTGTTTGCAAAAGTCAAAAAAATAAAGCACACTCGCACAATAATTAACAACCTAACAAATCAACTTAGGGCATAGGTTACTCATTCTTGGGTGAATGGATGCTATCTACATTGCTTTCATATTCCATTTCTTTCTCTCTCTCTCTCTCTTTTTTCCTCTCTTTGAGCAAAACGGTGGTTATCTACCACGCTTTTTATCAATTAATGACAAGGAAAAGGCTGGAACAGCCCAAAACAGAGGAAGAGGGAAGTGGAATCATACATGTATGACCACTAGGCCTCTGCCAACTTTCAGCTTTTTCCTTTAATTTCACAGATAACATGTCACATTATATGTAACACATTGCAGTGATACATTAGGGGATCTGAAGTGTTATTCTGCTTCTTGATGACATATGTAGAGCCCCTTTTGTGATTCAGATATTGCTGCTGCTTACATACGAACCATTGAAGATGGTCCTCGCGGCGAAGAGCTTGAACCAAATAATAATCTGCAAGCTTCTGTTATGTGATCCCTAAAATCACTCTAACAAGATCATACTAATAAAGAAAAATAATATAAGTTGATACAGAATCACGCTAATAAAAAAAATATTATGGGCGATGCAGGTTGTTACGTGATCTCTAAAATTATGCTAACAATATCGATGGTACCAAGTCATGTGTTTGACGGGCTGGAGCAAGAGGGTGCCAATGATGCTGATATCGTTGAGCTGAAATGCTTTTGCTTTCTACAAAAGAATAGAGAAAAAGAAAGAAAGAGGATGATCTAGAGTAGATTATGATGTGGTGGTGGTAGTTTAACTATTTACCGATGATCGTTAATGATGTCGTAGAGGAGGTAGATAGAAAGATTAGATTGCAACAAAAATTAAGTCGATTGATCTAATTAAACATTTTTAAACTATATGAGATATATGATCAAGAAGGCAAAGTTGAGAGGGTAGGAGATAATTTTCTCTAGAATTAAAATGATATATAAATTCAAAGGTTGCACAAAGAAAAAAAAATGAAGCAGTGAAGTTTACACTTAAGATATCGATTGTTAAAAAAATAAAAAAGATAGTGGAGGTCCATTCTAGTGTCATATAATTTTTTCAAAAAAAAATAAAAAAAATTTTATGTTCTTTTCCCACCTCAATTTCATTTAGATTTCAACTCGCTCATTTTGCATTAGCATTCATGTATATTGAAGCAAGGAAAATATCTTCTCTCCATGTCTTTGAAGGAACTTCATCATGAGCATTCTCTGCATAAAACGCTTTGAAAATAGAAATAATTATTTAAAACCTATTTGGCACCATCCTCATTTTTTTGTTTTTATTTTTGTATAAATTAGTGAAATTTCATGTGGAGCTTGATGTGGAAGGCTGCATTTTCAAGGAATATGAAAATAATTCTCTTTATATTAAATAATTCCTTCCTCCATTTTTTTAGCTGTCCCAGCTCTTAACACCGAGGGGAATGCACTTAATTGCCGCATATTCTGTCTTTGGTTCCAAAATAAATCCTTGCAATGCTGCAACGGAACTCATACGTTGAACCATGTTACCATCCTCGTTATTTGCACCCTGATGCAGAGAATCTCAGTACTTTAGGAAGAAACTCATTTATTAGTCATAGGAACCACCAAACCATAAAAAAATGTAGACTTCCCAAATAATTTGGGCTCCTCTTGGTAGTTTTGATCAGAGTGGATTTATGCTGAAACCACAACCTACTTCAGACAATCAGAAAGCTCAATTTAGTTGGCACCCATGAGTTATCATTAATCATTGAAATCAATTTGGATCTAACACTCCAAATAAGGGACTCATATGTTGGATAGGTCATTACTGTTCCAACTGGTTCATCAATTTGGTTGGATCCAAAACCACAATTATTGAATATAGCATGGGAGGCCTAGTTTTATTACAAATCTTGCCAGGAAAGCACAAATCTGAAACCACAGGGGGCAGTCCTAGCTCTTGGATCCAAATGAATTTAGATAAGATCAGAACATTGTGGAGGTTGCCAATCCTAATCAATCTGCAAGGCTACTTCAAAATGCTTAACTTCCAATCTGTCAAGTTTTGTATGGTATGATCTTTTGAATTGTTTGTGAGGATTTATTTTAACAATTTTGTCTTAGTTAGACATATATGGGTTTAAAGTTTAGATTTGGGTTAGAGATAATTGCCTCAACATGATCAAATCGAGCTCGTGATGCGTGCTAGCCGCAGTTGCTAGCCTATAATTCTCAGCTCCTTCCCATCAATTCCAATTTTACAAATCTAAATAATTTTTAATTTTAATAATTTAATTTTTATTTTATTTATTTTATTTTTATTAGTAACATGTCTATCCTTTTGTACTTGTCAAATTTATTGTTTTTCTCATTATATTTCTTGTCTTTAATTTTTATTATGTCTTTTTAGTTTTATTAATTTATATTTTTTTTACCATTTGTGTATTTTAAAATTAATTTATTCCATTTTTGTTATATATTCCATTATTTCATTTTATAATTTTATAGAAGATTTAATTTATTAGATTTATTTCATTGCTCATATTTAGGTATTTATTTTTATTTCCATTTTATTATTTATCCTATAAATATATCAATTTAATACTTTAATATTTGAAGCAAAAAATAATTTGATATTTTATTTATTTCTGTCATGTTTAGATGAATTTTAATTTCATTCCACTTGTGCAATTTCTAAAATTTTAATTTTCATCTTTAGTTAGTTTTATTTTATTTTTATCATATTATCCTTTTTCTTGGTTTTTTAATTTATTTTATGTGTTCCGACTCTTTTGTGTTTTCGATTTTACCATATGATATCATAGTTCTAATTTTTTTGATTTTAGTTAATCTATATTTTATATTTTTGTTTTTATTGTTCATCTCAATTTTACAACTAGTTCCTTTTGCTCTCTCTTATGAGAAGGTCCACGTATGGGGTTTGTCATGGGAGAAATTTTTGGCTGGATCCAATCTACTGTTGAATTGGTGGATTAAAATTCAATTGGAGAGCAAGGGGGACAAAATTTTCTTTTTCTCTCTTTCTTTTTTTCTCCGCATTTGTCCATCGCATTCTGATTGAACTAGTCCACCCGCTCAATGGTGGACCTAGTCCAACCAATAATTATTTGTGTCTTGGTGGAATCCCCCACAATGCAGCTGCGTTAATTGGCTAAGAGATAAGGTTAAAACGGTTAAATCTGCGGTCGACCCATGATTGACTCGGATCAACCCGTTAACCCGTGATCCAAATAACAAAACACCTTGGAGCCTCGACTAGGTTTCAAGACATTGGTGTATACAGGCATTTTGATAATTTTAGACATCTTAAGAATTGGAAGTAGCTTTTGGAACTACTGTAAATGCTGAGCAATAATTCAGGCCTAAATTATTAAGATGCAGTCTATTGTAGCTGTCAATCACCCATCTCTTTCTCAGCCGTATTTATGTTTCCTCCTTTGATAGTAACAGGTTCATAAACTATGAGCCGAAATAATTTGATTCTCATTTCAGTGTTCTCTTTAAAGGAAGAGTCAAGCCATCACGGGTCTAGACGGTTGAAAACAATGCCCCACGCCAAAATGAAAACGAGAAAACCCGGAGTTCAAATATCCCGGCGGCCGTTCAAAATTGGCAAGCTCCCTATTGTAACCATAAACAACCGAGATTCCGGAGGGCTGTTATGTTTCTCTCCCACCCTAGCCGCAGTCTAGTGGTCACAATGACCGTTGCAATGACTCACAAATCTAGTCTTATCGTGTTAGAAACCATCACCATCAAACTAAATAGTTACCTGAGAGGTGGAACAATGATATATGAACCATCACTCGCGTAGCAGCTTCCACTGGGCCTCCTTCCATCAGAAAATGTTCGATGCAGGTCGCAAGTTTCTGCATACCCTTCTCAACCCGTGGAAAACCTCACTGGGCCATCCACGTATGAGTACGTCATCCCAGTGTCACCTCAGTACTGATGGAAGGAAAGCATATCTACACAGAACCATCTGAGCGTAAGACATCCGGCTCCCTGATTGAATCGACGTCCGCGCGTTTCGAACCCGAACAACTGAGGTGGAGTCCAAGCCCCCTTATTACCAGGCTACCACCTTGGTGGCAGCTCACGTCTTTGATTCATAGCTCTGCCTGCTCACTAGAAGGACTCGGTCGTCCTTGCCAATTTCTGACATAATTCCTCGGCAATGCCACAATAAGAACCCAGTGCCAGTATTTGTCCTTGATTTTTTCTACTTTATCGATAGGGGTACAAATAGGTTAGATTGACTCATAATCTACTTCCGAACTAAGTTACTTTAAAGGACAGTGGGGCAAGTTGAATTTTAAAATTATACCCATTTTATTTTCGAGGTCAGATGTGGATTTTTTAAATACTGGCCCAATCTTATTAAAATTTAAATTATTTTAATTTTCAATTCTACAAACTGTCCAGATCCGACTCGCGAGTTTTGCACAGCGAAACAGATTAGCTGGAGCTGGGTTCGGCCCATAGCTCTGTGACTGCTAACTCTTTAGAGTCCAACGGGCCTTCTGAAGCTATCTTTTTAGCTTCCAACCACTCCCTCTTGAACCCCCTTCGAATTATTTGGCAACCTCGCACCACCCGAACCCCACGATGGAAAAAATAAAAAGAAAACAGAGGAGAGCACTACCCATGGACTTCTCCTCCGCCTTCCCCTTCTCCTCTCCTCCTCCCTTGGAGAACCCCCCATCCCACTCCAAGCGCCAAATCCCATCCTCCGCCGCACGGCCTTCCTTCCTCCACGAGACCCCCCCGGGCGCCCTCTCCGCGTCCTCCTCTTCTTGCACGATCTACAGCAACCGCTTCATCCCCAGCCGCACCGGATCCAACTTGCTCTCTTCGACCTCTACTCCCCGTCACCGACGCCCAACCCTAGCCCCCTGCCTCCGGCGTTAGCAGCCGTGAGGACGGTTCCGGCGCCTACTCCGCCCTCCTCAGGACTGTGCTTCTCGGGTCGGATCATGGCGTCGCGCCCCCGCCACCCCCGTCCGCTCTTCGCCCTCGGAAGGGCGGAGCGGCTCGTCGTCCTCTTCGCCGTCTTCATCGTCCTCGCTGTTTTCGACTCCTAGCTGGAATATTTTTCGGTTCAAGGCAGAGGTGCCGCGGTACTCGCTTTCGGATGGGTTTGAGGATGCCCTTCCTGGGGTTGTGCCAAGCCCGCCCAAGATGCTAAGGCCCTGAGATCTCTGTACGCTGAGGAAGGCCATCTTGTGGGTTGGCTCTAATTTCGTTTTATTTTTCTCTTATGAGACTACGTCTTTGTTATGTTAATATAAATAAAAACAAGGTCTATACATGTGTATTTTTTTCAAAATGCAATGATTCATCTGCAACCCAATCATATTTTTCTACAAATGCAATGTTGTATCAATGTCCGACCTTCTGAATACATAAAGAGAGTCAGATTGTTGATGAGTATTTCTTCTTCTTTTTTTTTCTATTTTCATGATAGTCTTTTGGTAAACCGGATCCGAACAAACTAATATGACGCATACCCAAACCGAACTTGAATTTTTTGGTTTGGACCGGATTATATATGGATCCGATCTAGTCCGAATGATCTGTTGGGTTAAAAATTATAGCCGTGGATCCGATCCAATTTTCTATTAGATTGGATCTAGGTCCAAAATTAGGATCCGAACAAAAATCGAGTTGGGTCGGATCACTCATGAGCCATTTGCACCCTACTGACCAAGTAATAAATAAAAACCTTCTTACACAAGCAATAGATACAGTTTAAGTAGTTATCTTCAATTTAGATGTGTTATTGATAGGCACTTTCTTAAATATCAAGTTGAAGCATATACAAAATTGGTTCACTTTAATTTCCAATGTCATATACGGATATAAGGATTATTAATCATGCCAATAAATATTTGATATGGATATTATATAAATTATAAACTGAAGCCACATAATGTACCATCAAAATAGGATCGTGCCATCTACAACTAAAACATTGACATAAAGTTTAAAGTGACCATTAAAATAGAGTCCAAAAAGAGACTTCCAACGAATGATAATTGAGGTCACATAAAAAGAAAAAGTTCCAACATATTGGTGTGTTAAGATTGCCCTTTTGGGGATTAGTGACCAAGAGAAGCCATATGCTAGCCAAGAAAGGGGAAGAGGCAATTAATGTTCTGGACTTTAGTTTGTTAATTAGTTCAAAGGTGAGAATCGTTAAACACGAGCAAGAAACACATCATGTCACATCGATGGTAATAGGATACATATTATTTCACACGCATGGTAGATAGAGCCATCTTCTTTTGCTAAGAAAATTAATCTCATAGGATTGAATAAGCTCAAGAACACGTATTTGATCAAAAGCACAGGACAAATGATCAAAAATGCTATCTGGCAGGTGCTACTCTGTAGCAAGTGGTTGGTCAACTCTATGTAATAATCGCGGCAGTGTTGGCACTTGGTGATTTCAACTTTGATTGAATGATCAGTGATAGGTCTCGGAACCGGCCACAACTCATAGGAAGGGCCAGTCAATCAAAGCTTACTACAAAACCTCTAGATCACCAACTAAAGCTCGCTATATGGCAAGCTCATAAGCGCGCGACTGACTTCAAATTTTAAAGACTTTCCACAGTTGGTAACACCTCGGCCAAATTTTTGAGCAGCTTCTGAGATCATGCCAGCCCAATGGACAGGATGCTATCGACGTGCAAAACATCCGCTCCTGAATCTCGAAGCATGCGGACGTCTGCCAATCTCGACCGACCCACGTGCCCAAATTTTTAGGCGACAAGCTCGCACCTCTGCCTATATAATCTACTCATGAGAGACCACCAAATAAGTGCTAGAGAGGTTATGGAAAGCGACTATGACAATCACCCGGCTTCGTAAGTAAACTTCGCTGATCGGCCCCACCGAGGAGACTGCTTCTACAACCCGATCCAGCTAGCTCATCTAAGATAAGGAAGTTGGAGGCAAGTAATGGGTTTTAGAACCGACCACACCTCATATAAAGAGTCTAAATCACCAACTAAAGCATGCCATGTGGCATGCCCAGAAACATGCGGCTGACTTCCAATTTTAAAGACTCCCCACAACTAGCGATATCTCGGCCGAAATCTCAAGTGGCCTCTGAGATCACGCCAGCCAAATGGGCAGGACGCGATCCGTGTACAAAATGTCCACACCTAATTCAATCTTAGAACGTGCAGAGGCTTGCCAATCCTAACCGATCCATGTGCCTAAATTCTGGGGTGATAAGCTTGCGCCTTCGCTCGTACAATCCACTCATAAGGAACCTTCCAAGAAAGTACTTGTGTGTCATGACAGACCACTGAAAATCTTCTCTGTTCCCTGTGCATCATCCTAACTTAAGCATCGGAGGGTTGCCCACTAGATACACTCCAGTAATAGGATTTCTTTGTATTTGTTGTTTCTGGTCGGAGCTTGACCGCAAGCCGAAACCCTACAGCAGCTCTCTATTTCAAATTGCGGCCTTGCATAACCAGAATAGCTCTCGAAGCCTGGGACAAGCCAATTCCCAGTGGCAACAATCGGTATTAATAACCATTTTAGAAATATATAACCGCTTGCCTATTCGACACATGTAACTTCTTTACCCTATAGAATTATAAAAATCAAGACGATGGTCATCAATTCAAAAATCACGGTCAAAGCCAACCATCTAAGAAGTATGCTGTCATAACAATCTTTGACACATTCACCCAAATTTGAGAGGCTAATAAAAAATTGTGGCATTATCCTAAGGGTACATATACTCAAGCGCACATATATATTTGGCTGCACTGTACCAAGGGACTTGTACCAAGTAGTATTAAGTACTCTACGGTATGGTTGGTCAACCACAAGTCCGCTCCAAACTTGCACTTCATAGAGTCACCTAGAATTTCCATATTCATATTTGATCAAAAAGCTACCACAGTGGTTTGATCCATCAAAATAATATATGCATGCTTTTTAGCTTGTGTAGATTTTTAGATAATATAAAATAACACATGGCACGCAACGTTACCTTATTTTTAAAGACATCAAAAATCTAGATGGTTGAAACATATTTCTGCCCACACCCACACCCACACCCACACCCCTCTCCCTATATCCATAACTAATCTCATCTACATATAGTTAAACACCATAACTACTTTTTTGTTTTCTCTTCTCTAAATTAATGAGGGAAATACTAGACATGTATATCACAAGAATTAGAAAAAGTTTATGAATTATTTAAATGATAAAAAGTATAATCAATCTAGTGAATCAACAGCTATACATCTTGATGAGTAAGTCCTGCAAGGCAATTTGTAAATAAAGTATTTAAAAAATTAAGATATAGACAAGTCTTCCATTCTATTCTAAAGTAGTCTACTACTTTGATCTCTCCAGATTCTCGCAAAATAGCATAAAATATGTTCCTCATCATTAATATATTATAAAAAAATCATGTAAATCATTAGTTATTTATAAATAAGAGTGTCCAAGCAACAATGGTGACCACTCCGGCAAATTAGTCATCCTACCACAAGGTCTGCTGCGGAGACCTATTTTGAAAATGACTCATTGAAAATAACAAAGTAAATAAAAAAAAAGTAACGAAGTAAAAAATTGACTCCTAATCCTCTCTTTGACCGACTGCCATTTTATATTGAACAACAATTATTAGGTCTACCCATCTCATTTTTCTTTGGATCCTCATCTTCTGCAACGGAAGAAATCTCTACCGTTAGACTTGTCATAATACAATGCAATAGGATAGTCATTTATTATCTAAGTAAAAGCGAGATGAATAGACCAAACTTCCCGTCTACACTCCATTTTCTCTTCTACATTGGACCCATGGATTATTCTCCCCCACTACACCTCTCAACGTTGAACATGTGGTATCCATTTCGCCACTGAATCAACTTTAAACCATCAACCATGAAACCCTTTAAACCATGACAACCCGTGGGCGATGAATTGCCGTGTTTTCAGAACATCCAATCCCTTAAATCAGGCCATCACCTTCCCTCATCCTTATCCTAATCCCTTAAACCAGCAGTCCAAAGCATCGCATAACAAAAGTAAAAGAAGAAAGAAAGGTCGACGTTAGACTCCATTGTCCCCAAGCCGTCACCTTTTTTCCCACCTTCGCCGTCTCCTTCCTGTAAATATTATTCCGCCAAAGTCGTTTCCTTCCACAATCCCATCCACCGATCCCTTAAATACAGCCCTCTCCTCCCTTCTCTTACCTTCCTTATTTCCTATCTTATTC
The DNA here is from genome assembly GCF_009389715.1 of Phoenix dactylifera. Lineage (NCBI taxonomy): Eukaryota > Viridiplantae > Streptophyta > Magnoliopsida > Arecales > Arecaceae > Phoenix > Phoenix dactylifera. The sequence goes on from NC_052407.1 coordinate 5,465,638, forward strand.
CATTTATTCAACGATAAGCCTTGGAACTATGAGCAAGAGGAGCGGCGTCGCGAGCCTTTTCGGGCGGGTCCAGTACGGCGCAGCGATCGGCTACCCGACCTTCGCCTCGGTGCCGAGGAGCTACAGCCTCGGCTCGGCGAGGACGAGCGCGAGCGACGAGGATCTGAGGGAGCTCATCCGCGCCGCGTCGCAGGGCCGCGCCGGCTCGCTCAACGCACGAGCCGGCATCTTCGTGCCCAGGAGCCAGAGCGTGGCGATCGGCCGCATCGACGAGGACAAGCCTGCGATTTCGACGACGACGTCCGGGTCGGATCCGATTTGCTGTTCCCCCGGAGCCGGAGCTGCGCTGTTGGGGCCAAGCGGCGGCGCCCACGGTGGTTCGCTTGATCAATTACCGATTCGGATTAACGTGTGCTTTTTTCTTTTTTTTTTGCTTTTTTTTTTTACGTTTTGTGAATAGGAACGTGTCATCATGGAAATTTGGAGCTTTTGCGTCCGCCATTAATGGTCGGTGTGTCTTGGGATGGTATTAGTTGCATCTTTTGGTAGGATTAATTAATGTGGCCGAAAGGCCCAACGGCCTGAACGAATAGATTCCCTACTTCATCTTTTCTAGGCGATGCTGTGCTTCATAAACTTGCATTGCATTCCGATGATGAGACTTTTTCCTAATGGCTCTATCAAAGATAGGACAGCGGACCTGCTTCCTGTGAAAGATATGCGGCGGGTTCAATTTGCGGTACCGTTACGTAGGAAAGGCATATCCTGTTAGGAAAGAAAAATCTTGTACTTAAATCACTATCTTTGATTTTGTTTTTGTGTGGGAGTCGGAGTGAATTGCAATACGGATTAAAAGTTACTACAATTATTTTTTTAAAAAAATATAGGATTTACAATTGATTAAAAGTTGCACGAAATTAGTTTTCCCCGCCATTTCTCAAGTTTTGTTGTTAAGTAGAATTGCTCATTTTTCTGATACTCGCTAACAAGCATAACGAGCAGTCACTTGAATCTCCTATAGAGAGGGTTTGGCATGGTGTGATATACTACGATCAAGATGAAGGATGACGCCGGAGAATCTCATATAGAGAGCGTTTGGCATCGGGTGCCATACTAAGATCGAGGATGAATGAAGGATGAAGGTGGAGATGACAAAATTGTATCATGATAATCTTATATAACAATAATCCCAAATCACTCTCACTCCTAAATCACCATCCAACTTGATGATAAAAAATCCATCCTTGAAGATGAGTATCTAAGATCATCCTAAGGCAGTGATCTTGGATTGAAATTTGGTGATAAAAATATCTCTCTTTTCAAAAAAAAAATAGTATATCAATATACCATTAATTTATTATATCGATATTATATATATATATATATATATATATATATATATATATATTATATATATATATGTATGTATGTATGTATGTATGTATGTATGTATGTATGATATTATTTGTCATTTCTCCATCCTATCCGGGTGCATCGCGAAACTCATTGGTAGAGAGGATTAGTGACATGTCGGATGACGGGGATAGATGTGTGTGTGGATGTGCTACTTGCATTGGATCAGCGGGAAAGATGGCGATCAAATGAATGATAGAGTAGAGTAACTTGATTTTCAAGGACCTTAGCTATCATTGCATCACAATTTGAAGGAGATTAATTTGGATAGGGATTGTGGTCCAGCACCGGGCTACGGTAATAGAAATTCTAAGTTACAGTCACTTCTAAAGCAAAAACTACTAATAGATTAAAGAGATAAGACAAAATGCATCAATTTGGATTGTTAAAGGGGTCACTACAAAGCATAATTTTTATTTATTTATACTAAATAATAATAAGTGCCCATTTGACGGTTGCCATCTATGTCATATTTCACTCTTGGTAGTTCTAATAATTGATACTAATTATACTCCCACTATACATATTTATCGGAGCAACCTAATTTTGTACTGCCTGTCAGATCAACAATCACACTTAGTCGGCCGAAAGCTTTGCCGAAATCCTTGTGTCATGTTCATTCGACCTACTTTATATTAGTACCCATTTGGCCCTTTTCTATAAATATTTGGCCTCTAGTGTAATTAATTGTTAACTTTGATAGGATGCCTATTTAGCCTCTGCTCTTGAGATATTTTTGAAACCTATTATATCTATTCCCAATTCATCATCCGGCCAATTTGGTATGTACCCCTCTCACATCTATTTGAGCATGGAAGTAGTATAAACATGGCTGAGCACGGATGTGTTATAAATAAACTCTTTTGATCGTAGCTAGTTTATATGCGGTGAAAACAAATATATATTATATTACAATATATTGTTTTATTATATTACTATTATTATTTTTATATATATATATATATATATTATATATATTATATTATTATATTTTATTATGAAATTATTTATATGTTACTTCTATTTACCCTATTTTTAATCAAAATAAATATTATTATTAAAATAATTATTTGCTATAAATATAAATGAAAATACTAATTCTATAATAAGAATTAATACATTTTATGGATTAATAATTTATAGGATTATAATAAATTTATAAATAATTAGTACATTAATAAATATATTACTAATTTATAATATATTTTTGTATGATTGATAAATATATCTTTATAGAATTTACTAATGTTAGCAGTTTTAATATTATATAGTCATTAATCATGGATTCTCACTCATGGATGCTCAAAAATTTTTAATTTTTGGAATATAGTGTATCAAATATAATAATTTTAGATTATCTTTCATCAAATTACCTCATGATAACAATCATCAAGTTTCCTAAGATTATTTTAGTGATCTCATTTAGGTCACCAATCGCTGCCATGAGAAGTTGAGGGCTATGAATATGACACCAACCATCATTATGAATGGCCAACAAATTCAACGAGAAACATAGAATCTCTCCCGTCTACATTTAAGTAACTAGCAGCTGCAAAAAGATCTTTCAATCACGAGTACGAGTAACGTTTCAAACATTTCTGCTGCTAAGTCCACAATTCTTTGTTGAAACCCCTCCTCTGCTGACATTTTTATGTATGAACTCCCCGTGGCTCCTTCGATCGAAGTTCCAAATGATTCTCCCAAGCTTTATTCTTTAAACTGTAACAAAGGCGTCAATTATTTTCTTCAAAGTCCAATCCACATGCCTAATACTAATCTTCATCATGGAAACTTCTCCATCGCAAGAGGTCAAAGTCGGTTGCGGAAGAGAGCACAGTAGCATAATGTCAAAGGTTGGTTACCAGAGAGTTAACGTCTGAGTGAGGATTATAGCAATGCTAGGTTGCTGTCTGATTTAAGGCCAATTAATGGCATAACCGACTTTACGAACCCATAAAATAGATCCCTGACTTTGGGTTTAGCTAAGGACATCATACTTTTAGAGGGCTTGTTCAGGGTATTTTAATGTGGGACCTTATCTCATACTACGTACTAGGATGAAATGAAATCAGAGACTTCTCCAAAGTGTTTGGCATGACCCTTACCCTAAAAGAGAAGAAAACAAGTATTTTGCATGTGTGCCTATCGTGGTTTAGGCGCACGCCTAACGACTAGGTGAAGTGCCTGATCAGAGTTCTCACCGTAGTAGCAACCTTAATTGTGCATTTGTCTTGATGTAAATACAAAAAAAAAAATTCAACGGAACAACGTATCTTCCGATGGGAAAATATTGGACACCTCAACCTTAAATAAGACTAATATCGACCTCAGACGATTTTAGCCCTGACCGAAGAGCCAACCGTCCGAGGTGCCGACTGCTCGAGGTGAATGACTTCGGGCCCAACCGAAGATCCGCCACCTGAGGTGAGCGACTTCAGCCCAACTGAGGATCCCATCAGCACGTGTCGACAAAGACTGACAATTCTAACAACCAACAACCCTGGCAGCCCGCAGTCATAGCGACAACACAATTTGCGCCCGACCAGCACTGCACGCTGCCCATGCAAGGCTGACTCTATATCGCAACCGTACCATCGACCATTACCAGGACATCAGTGCACGCCACATCAGCCCAGATAATGACAAATCCAGCTTCCCCATATAAAGAGGCGGCTTTGGGGACCTTAAGAAGGATATGCATTTGACACAAAGCACTACACTTTGCAGAATTTTTTTTTCCCTTCCACATTGTTGCCTCTCTAGTCTGACTTAGGCATCAGAGGTCTCCCGCTGAAAACTCTCCAAAAAGTGGACTTTTTACATACCATCCTCGAAGGAGATTGATGCCTGACACGACACCACGACCGACCACCAGCACTGCTCAGCTTGTCTCCAGCTAATCTTAAGGTTGTCCAACCTGAACACTGATTTCGGTCTGAACTCGGCGACAACAGATTGGCGCTAGAGGAAAGGCCCTAGCCCACATATATCAACATCTAACAAAGGGAGAGACAACCAACATGAGGTCATGAGGAGCCTGCGGTGCATCGCATGCATGCAATGCTGCGCTCCAACCTCCCAAGGCTCATTGCAGAGTCTGGAACTGCCCCGCTGGAATAGCATGTAGCCTGCTCATTCAATAGGTCCAGGTGCTGACTGCGGCGGTCTAGGGCTTGCAGCAGGCAACGGCACAACCGAAGCTGATCCAATTGGAATCTGACCAGCCCAGCAACCACTCTTAATCAATGACATACCACATGCGCCTAGTCAGCCACCACTCTTAACACCAAGACTCATAATGATCTTGCCAAAGCTGGCGTACCCGATAGAACAGTCTCCATCGAGATAGAAAACAATGTACTCCATGCGTCAATTTCAATAGGACTCCGTCCAAAGCCTCTCGCCTATTTGCCTCATAGAGCTCCCTTCCCAGGGGCACACCGACCTTGATAGAAGAATCGAGGAGATTAGCCAACAGATTCAGATCCTCAAAGGATAGGCCTAAGGACGAACAACGACATCGACTTTCTGAGAGCCCCCATTCACCAAGGCAGATTATGAAGGAATCAATCCCGCCTCGATTCAAGATGCCTTAAGTAGAGTTGTACGATGGCACAACCAATCTCCTGAACTACCTGAAGAGCTTCAAGGCTCTCATAATGTTGCACGAAGCCATCGACGTGCAATGCCATGCTTTGCAAGGCCTTCCCCGCAACCCTTCGCAAGGTGGCTTGGTTCTGATTCTTGGTTTTTCAGCCGCGTCCGTTCACTCCTTTGAGCAGCTCGCCCACCTTCTTCACAACACACTCAACAGAAGACGATGTCGTGGCTCTGATGTGCTACTCAACATTAAGCAAAGGGGAAAGAGTCCCTCAGGGACTATATCAGCCGCGCTTCAATGCGAAAAAACGGAGGTCCATGATTTGGATCAGTCGGCACGATGTCAGCGATGAAGAGCAGCCTACGACCATCAGGCTTCCTTCTTCTCTTTGGAGAAGCGCTTTCTCGCCGACTTCGCCGAGATGTTGGTGCAATTGAACAAGTATGCAAATGTGAAAGAGTCCATGGCATCCATTGCGAGTCTGCTAGCAGGAAAACCTCCTCGAGGACGCAAGGAGGGACTCGAGGAGCAAATAGAGCCGAGGAGTGTCTCATCTTGATGCGAGAAAGCTCAAGACGACCCAGGAGCCTTTCTCAGAAGTCCGAGAGGTACACCCTCTCATCGCCCCAAGGACTTAGTCCTCATGGAGATCAAAGGCCGAGGCTACCTACGCCCTCCGCCTCAGATGAAGGTTCTGGAAACCAAGAGAGATCAGAAGAAGTACTATCATTTCCACCAGGACCGCCGCCACGACATCAAAGAATACATCTAGCTCAAGGATGAAATCAAGGCACTCATTTGATATGGATGGCTTGACCAGTATATGCATGCTCGGCAAGACCAAGAAGCGCCAGCTTCAAACTTCGATCTACCACGCCTAGAGCCAATCGACATTCGTTCGACTGCGGGTGTCATCAACACCATCACTGGCGGTTCCGGTGAGGCCCCAAACACCTTGGGCATGCGAGATCTGCTTGTGGAAGACTAAAGTGTCCCGACCAGGAGAGCTTAAGAGGTTGAGCCCGAACTGGGAAGGCCCGAATTGAGTAACTAAAGCAGTGCAACTAGGGACATACAGGCGAAGCACCTCGACGACACCTCCGACCTCATAGATGTGGAACTCTAACAATCTCTGCATCTATTATCTATAAGGCTCGTTATAGTTCGAACTTATGTCTAATAAAAATTCTCTTGTTGTATTTGTCTTTCAGATCGAACGACTATGGCAATCGTTTTCGACTTGGGACACCCTAGGGATGCATGCGCCCCAACAAAGGAGATACCCCAGGGATGCCTGGGCCTCCTTAAGATCAAGCCCCCTCGAATTTCTTTGGGGCTTAGTCTAGAGATGCCTTCAGGACCATAGTCCAAAGATGAGAAGGCCAACCCCCACGCAACAAGCCGACTTGATGAATGTAAGCAACTGACCGCTCTTCAGATCGTCAGGTCAAGAATGGCCCAAGCAAGAGACCGGCCTCTGCACCGAAGGCTTAGTGTGTTAACCAACATCTTCAGATGTAAAACGACCCAAGCAGAAGACCGACCCCTGTGTTGAAGGCTTAGTATGTTAACCAACATCTTCAGGTGTAAAACAACCCAAGCAGAAGACCAACCCCTGTGTCGAAGGCTTGGTGTGTCAACCAACCTCTTTAAATTAAAAACAACCCAAGTAGAAGACCGGCCTCCACACCGAAGGTATCATGTGTCAACCGACCTCTTCAGATCGAAAATGGCTCAAGCAGAAGACATGCCCCAGTGTCGAAGGCCAACCTCTTCAAGTTGAAAGACCCCAGCAGAAGACCGGCCCCTGTGCTGAAGGCTTGGTTTGTTAATTGATCTCTTCAGGTCGAAAATGGCCCAAGCGAAAGACCGACCCCAACGCTGAAGGATCAGCGTGCCAACAGACCTCTTCAGGTCGAAAATAGCTCAAGCAGAAGACTAAGGCCACTGTTTGAACTCGAACTATGAATGATGGAGTACCTTTTTCCTCCTTGCTTCAAAGGCAGAACTGAGACCCCTCCCATCCATAGGAAGCTACTTTGACTATTATTATTAGTAAGATAGGGTGGTTGAGAAGCAGGTCGTTCGTGTGCTTAAGGTAGCAGTTTGATGCATCGAACTAGTGGGCTCAGCATCTGATAAAGCACCGATTCACCTTTTCAAGCTGTGTTTTGATTCGACTGAACACTTATTTTTGAGCAACAAATAAGACACTCCTAGCCAACCTAAGACTCCTCAAGTGGAGCTCACACGGAATTTTCTAAGAGCCGAACTCCGAAAAGATTGATCAAGGACCCCAAGATAGGCTAAAGCTCCATGCCGCCATTTCCTGAATGAAATTAAATGCGGAGGGAAGAGTTCAACGTGACAACCTGAACTTAAATCAAGAAGCTAGCAACGCTAATGAGAACTGAAGTTAGGTACTTCAAAAAATTTTCTTTATTTTCAATATCTTTTGGTACATATGTTAATCTCAGTAGAAGCCAAGCCAAAAAGAACTACAATGAAAGGTTAAAGCTCGGCACGACGACTTGGACTTAGACAAAGAGCAAACAACAATACAATAAAGGCAAAGGCCAAAATCAAGTACTTGAAAAACTCTTTGCTTTCATTAAAAGATTTTAGCTTTTACATGATCTCCACAAAGGTTGGAAAAGATAAAAAGTACAAAGAGCTTGGTCTATTGAGCAAAAAGAAAGAAGAACAAATGAGACACAGGTAGAACTTCATTCTTCGTCTTTGTTTCCTCCACCACCGCCATCGCCCTCACTGTCGATGTCAGTACCTTCGTCCCCTCCACCTCCATTGTTGTCACTGTCATCATCGAGGCCGGAGTTTGAGCCGCTGAGTTTGAGCTCAACATGCCTCGAAGCCCTTTTTGAAAGCATCGATTGCATTCTTCAAGGCCTCCTCTCAAAACTCCTCCAAGGTGCAATACTCCTTGACTGCCTTCACGACCTTTGCCTTAGCACAGATGACTTGCTCCTTGGCCGCAGCAGACCATTGATCGGCCTCAACAGCTTGCTGCTCAACCTCATGAGCCCTTTGCTCAACCTGGGCCAGCTATGCAAAAAGCTCGGTGCCCTCTGATCGGTGGCTTTGAGGGCCTCCCTGGCTGTGGACAGTTGTGCCTCTTTCATTTCTGGCTAGGTCCGTGCGGATGAGGCGCAGGCTCCTCCTCCTCGGTTCGCGGTCACCCCCGGGTCTATTTTCCAGCAACAGTTAGTGCTAGAGGAAGGGCCCCGCCGAAACTTCCCCGCACGAATCCTTCCTGCTGGGGGGTAGTGTTGTGGGGCGGATGAGGGACCCGGAACTTTAGTTCCACATTGGAAGAGTAGAGGAAAAGATTGTGCCTTATAAGGAGGGGCCACCCCTTTCCTTTCAGAGGGCCCTTTTAAAAAGGACAAAGCCGTGAGGAGAATATTGCCCATTAAGAGCTGCACACGACACGTATTGCGTGATACGTACACACTTTCCCAAAGCGGACAATACCTCTGGTCGGGATGCAGTCACTTTCCCGTTCTAATAGATGACGCTAGAAGGAGGGCCCCGCCGAAACTTCCCCACACGAATTCTTCCTGCTGGGGGATAGTGTTGGGGGCGGATGGAGGACCCGGAACTTTAGTCCTACATTGGAAGAATAGCGGAAAGGATTGTGCATTATAAGGAGGGGCCACCCCTTTCCTCCTAAAGGGCCCTATTAAGAGCTGCACACGACACGCGTCGCGCAATACGTACACACTTCCCTAAAGCGGACAATACCTCTGATCGAGACGCAGTCACTTTTTCGCTCTAACACGTGCAAAGAAAAATGAACCCTTTTTTCTCACAAAAAATACAATCTCTGCTCCCCCCCCCCCCCCCCCCCCCTCTCTCTCTCTCTCCATATATGTATATATAGTTCTATTAAAGTTTTGGGGATGAAGTGTTTCTTTCACTCTCTTCTTCTTCTTCTCTATCTTGGGATCTTGATCCTAGTTTCAGGCGAATGTATATGATGTTTCTAGAAATTATATAATCAAATCGCAGGGTTTTGGTCTGGATTATTTGATCTTTTAATGTTTGCTTCTATTTTTCTACAGGGATTTAGCTTGAACTCTTCTTTGATGACTCACAGGAACATAGAATTGCTGTTATGGGATTTCTTGGTTTTTTGAGATCGAAGAATTTACCCCTCTGTGGTTTATAGAACACAATTATAACAGATAATATCTGTTTGCAAGTATTTTTTTGCTTTTTTTTATTTTTTTCTTAGCCGATCTTATAACTAAGGAGTCAACATGAATAATTAAAATTTGACCAGATTTTTTTACGTGTGATTCGTATTTGAATAGACATACATTTTCGTTTTATTGAAAATGTTCGGAAACATCAGGAAAATAACAAATATTTCTTGGTTAATTGTAAAAAAAAAAGGGGATTATATATGGAAGTCTAAGATTCGGTGTGAAGTCCAAGCAAGTACCAGACTCGGGCTTAGAAAGTAGTCCTAAAGGCCGGCTATGCCATGCCAACTCGACTGGTAAGCAGGCCCTTTTTACACCTACCATTAGAGTTGGGCACTGGGCCAGGCCGCCCACGGCCCGGCACGAAGCGGGTCGTGCCTGGAACAGCCCGCTAGCTACAGTACCGGGCCGTGCATGGCACGGCCCATTTAAGGGGGCCGTGCTGGGTCACGGGTTTCTGGCCCGCGGGCCGAGCCCGGCACGGCCCGCTTCGGGCCTGGGCCGGCACGGCCCTCTCTTGGCCCGCGGGCCAAGCACGGCACGGCCCGCGGGCCAGCCCGGCACGGCCCATAAGGGCCTGGGCCGGGCCAGGCACGGCCCGTCTCAATAAAAATTAATGCTTCATAAATTTTTTTAATAAATTAATAAATATTGAAAACTAAGAATTATTAATATAAAGCCACCTTAATGGTGGGGGTTTGGCATAGACCCCTACCAGTTTATTAATTTAAATCAAAATGGTACATTGAAGGAAGGTTTGGACCTTGGTCTGACCTCCAGAATACAATAAGAAAGGGCTGAGGTTTGGACCTTGGTCTGACCTCCAGAATACAATAAAAATGTACAATTATAAAAAATTAAGAAATCTTACTAATCATCAGTGATTCAGGTGAATCAGTATTCACTCTTCAGTAGTGTTTGTATCATCATCATCAGAGGATGTTGTATTATGTCTACCTTTATCTTGAAGTCTTGCCTCAGCATCCAACCAATCTTTGAAGCAGAGAAGCATCTCCACCGTTTCGCCCGTCATCCTACTTCTCTTTTCGTCAAGAACACGCCGACCCTGCACTAAAAGCGGATTCCGATGCTACCGTGGACATCGACACAGCTAAAATATCGCGTGCAATTGCAGACATAACAGGATATTGATTTTTAACACTCTTCCACCAAGTTAATACATCTAGATTCTCTATTTGATTTTCATCATATGCAGACTGAAGATCATTTCGTAAATAAAATTCTAGTTCACTACTTAAAGATGAGGAAGATGAAGATAAACTTGAAGCATGTGTGTGTTTTCTCTGTGCAATGAATGAAAAAATAGATGACGAACGAGAACTACTAGAAGAAGAAATAGAGGTTTGTACGGAAAATCTAGATCCACGAATTTTTTCATCATATATAGCATAAATATCATAAAGAAGTTGTTTTACCTCATTTTTAACAGGTTCAGGATCTTGATTCATATTTTCACAGTATGCATCAAGTAAAATTAGCACGCCATTTAATTTAACTCTAGGATCAAATACAGCAGCTAAGTTATGCATAGGACATATCTTGTCCCAATACTCATTCCATTTAGATTCCTTTAGGGTCAATAATAGGCATTAAAACATCATCATATCTATGTTCTGCAAATTTTTGACTAATTTATATATGCTTGTTGTAAAAATGAACATGAAGTTGGATAATAAATACCAGAAAGAACATTGGTAGCATTATAAAAACTAAGCAAAAAATCTTCCAAAATTTTTCCTTTATTGCAATCAGTTTCAGTCAATGTAAAGCCTAATCCACAATCATTAATATATGCACTTAATAAGTTTTACATGGGTATGCATCATGTATCATGCTATATGTTGAGTTCCAACGAGTAATTACATCAAGTTTAAATTTTTTAAAACGTTTACCATGATTTATACATAGTTCCTTAAATTCTTGAAGTCTTGATCTTGAAGCATGAATAAAAGAAACTGCATTTCTAATTTTTGAAATTACATCTTGAATCATGCCCATGCCAGCTTGAATAGAAAGATTTAAGATATGACATGCACATCTAATATGCAATAAATTTCCATCTAACATGGGATGCAATGAGTCTTTTAATAATGCAACAGCAGAATTATTATTAGATGCATTATCAAAAGTAATAGACATAATTTTATCATTAATATTATATGAACATGCAGTTTGATAAATGACATTTGAAATTTGTTGCCCAAAATGTGAAAAATCAAAAGCACGAAAAGCAAGAATACGTTTATTTAATTGCCAATCATTATCAATATAATAAGCAGTAATGGCAATAAAATAATTACTACCTACAGATGCTGACCAAATATCAGAAGTTAATGAAATTTTTACATTTAAAGTAGAAAGTGTTTCAATTAAACTTTGTCTCATTGCTAAAAAGTTAGTCATAGCTACTCTTCTAAATGTACGCCTACTAGTTCTTTTGTAAACAGGTTGTAGGTTTAATTGAACATATTCTTCAAAATTAAAAGATTCACGTAAACTAAAAGGTAATTCATCCTTAACTATCCATTTTACAAGTGCTTTTCTTTGATTTTATGATTATATGCAAAATTACCTACAAGTAATCCCCCTTGTATATTAAGGGTACTTTGAGTTTAAGCATGAGAATCATGCATCCTATGACTCTCTTGATGTCTTTTTAAATGCCCTGTTCCCCCACTACTACTACAACTATAAAGTTTGGCCACATTTTTTACATTTAGCTTTCCAGACTCCATCAACCATAACTCTATCAAATTCATTCCATACAGCACTAGTCCTCTTACGAGAAGAGGTTTGATCTTCACTCGGTTTACTAGTTCTAGAGGAACTAGGAACATGGGGTTGGGGATTAGTTTCTTCTCCCTTAGAAACAGGAGGAATGCCAAACTGACTTTTCTCAAAAGATGACATATCTAAATTGATGAATTCAAAAAATAAAAACTAACCACAAGGAGAAATTGAGTAGAGGGTCGGAGGGCAGAGGCAGAGCCGAGATTCTGAGCTTTTTCTTGTGCTCTCAACAGGAGTGACCTTCTCTTCTCAACAGGAACCTCCTCTTGTGTAGCACTTGAACACTTGCTAAATGCAAACTAAAAATTAAATTACTAGAAGAGCACTTTTGTAATAACTCCAAAAAAAATTTTTTATATAAAAAGGGATAGAATAGTCCTTTTCAATTAATATAAGGGGTAAAATTGAAAGGAATCAAAAGTTAATGGCATAACGGTAGATATGTTGAAGTGTTAGGGGCAAAATGGGAATTTAATAATATTAAACAAAGGGTGAATAGTATTTTGATGTGATTTAATTAGGGGGTTTGCTGTGGCTTTTGGATGGAAACCGAGAGAGAGTCACAGAGGGAGTCTCAGACGGACAGAGAGGAAGAAAAGAAGAAGAGGAAGGGGATTCGAGGAGGAAAGGGATCCCGGTTGCACTTCCAGCTGAAGGGAAAACGTAGATCTTCTTCCCCTCTACGCAAGGACCTCAATTTCCAAAAAGAAAAAGGTAATATCCATCCCTATCTAGTCTTTTGATGATATTAGGCTATACAAAGGGTGGATGTAGTCTAGAGGGGTCAGATAAGGGTTGTAGAGGCAGTTAAAAGAGGAAGAATCGGATTTTTACAAATTTTTCCGGCACTACGGAAAAACTATGTCGAAGTCCCAACTTCGGCGAATTATTTAGGGGGTCAAACGACCTCCGATAGCAATGCATGTTACCTCTTTGGAATCCCCTATGAGTGTAGAATATTAGGTAAAAATTTCATCAAATTTGGAGTTTGGAAAGTGGATCAAACCCAGGATGAAGTAACCGGCTGTCGGTCCGGGTTACTGTTCATCCGAGTGGGAAAATAGGGGATTTCATGCTATAATAGGGTATTAAGCCTAGATTAGGCTAAGGGAGACCTTGTACTCGTGCAAGGGAGTCCCTAATACACATAAATGATGAGTTAATTAATAGAAAAAGAAAAAGAGAAAGAAAAGAAAAGATTTAGGGAACGGGGGAGTTGAATCAATTAAAGTTTCCTATATTATAATTGGCACGTAGATTATGACCCTTGATACAGGACTAAATATATTATAAATGCATGTCACAGTTGGGCAAGAAGCTAGAGAACAAGAAGAAGAAGTTTCCCACTGCCTACTGTAGATTTTTGGAGGCGTATCAGGGCTGTGCCAGATTGACAGGTGAGTGGGAGTCATGTACTTTGCACCATGAGCTTCCTTAATTCATTTTCATGAATGTCGCCAAGTGTGAATTGATTCCACTTGAGCATATTGATTGATATTGTAGTATATTCCTCTATAATCTTGATTCTCCATGCTTGATTATTCTGTACATGCATTTGAGGAAACATTGAGAGGAATTACGAGGGGTTGATGAGTAATCAAATTAGATCTGAATTGTGAAATGATTCTTTTGTAAATTGATTTCATTTCCTCTATTTCAAAGATTTGTAGAGCCCATTTCAGTGGTATATTGAGTTGCATTGCACACCCTTGACCCCTCACTCCCAAACCTGATGTTAGTTTATGATTGGGTCATGATCGAGTGAGTGGTAGTCTTGATTATACTCCTTTTTAGTAGAGTATTGGGAGGGTGCATTATGGCATTCATGCATGGCTTGACAGTATCTGCAGGACACCTATAGTCGATGGGGTTGAACATCGGCCTTTGTGCACATAGTAGCCCTTCTGGGTGGGCGGAGCCAGTCCCTTCCTAGGGGGGGACACGGCCTAGGCGTAGGATCGGCCGGTCCTACGACTTATATTCTGCTTGCCGCCGGGCATAGTAACACCCCCGCGAGGTGCAGTATGGCTTTCCGCGGATGTAGAATTCCCGCAAGGTGCCGTTTAGTATGTAGATGTGAGATGGATTTCTGTTCTGGATACTGGCCAGCATTTTACATGATTAGTGTGGTGTCTTATCCTGCTATACATGTGACAGTAGGGAGTTGTTGCTGGTTCGCCCTGGGGGCGTAAAACCCACCTCCTGACAGCTGTCTAGCATTTACATTATCGATATGGTGTCTTATCCTGCCATATGCATGGGACAGTAGGGAGTCGTTGCTGGTTCGCCTGGGGCGTAAAAACCCACCTCCCGACAGCTGTCTAGTGAGTGATTTCAGCATTTGACGACCGTGATTTGTATGTTCCAGCATTATGATCTATTGGCATATTCATGAGTAGCATATATATTTACTTGATTATTTCATATATGCTTCAGATGAGTTGATATTGATTGTGATGAATATTGATGACTTACTCCATATTCTCTATGTTGAGTTCATGTTCATCTTGTTATTGATCTTTGAGATTTCATCTCGAGCCATGATTATATTCTGTCTCATGTGCATAGTACTCTCTACTCCACTCACTGAGTATTCATATACTCACCTACCCGCAGTTTGATATTTTGATGGCAGGGCAGGGTATGTATAGAGAGGAGCGGGTTAGAGATTGCCTGCAGCTGTGCCGCTCCATAGTATAGTATAATGTAGATAGAGGTTTATCCCCTTTTGGTGTTATTATAAACCTTCTATTATTATAGTGCATAGTTACAGTCATACAGATCCTGTTGTGGATATGGGTTTGACCATGGATGGATTGGGAAGCAGGGTATATATATATATGTGTGCAGATGAGTTATATGCCTGAGATGGATGTATTGATAATTACGTCCAGGTTCATTATGTGACAGATTATTGTGATTGCTGCTCTGACAGGTAGCGTTGTTGTATGTAATGAGATAATCCTGACAGGTCACCATAGGACAAGGTGATCATTTTGTGCATGCATCATGCCAAAATTTTCAAAAATTTATTGATGATTGATAGGTAGTATGGTTCTACGTGGTGGCTGGTGGCCTTATGCCTACCCGCACCCTAGGACCGTCGCGGCGGCCCGCGGGAACGGGGCGGGGGTCGTGACAACTTTAGAAGAGAGAAATAATAGTAGTAGAGAAGGAGAGAATAGTTTGGTTTGGGTGTGGTGAGAATGAGGGAGGAAAGGGCTATTTATAGAAGCCCAAAAAAAAATTTTCCAAAATACCCCTCCAATTTAGCCGTTTTTGGACTGTTGGGAGGGGCAAATTTGGAAAATTTCCCAAAAATAGCCGTTGGAAACGGGCTATTTTTCTCCCCCCTCTCCAGACGGGCCGTGCCAGGCACGGCCCGTCTCGTGCCGTGCCCGGCTCGGCCCGCCAATAGACAGGCCTGGGTCCGGGCCGGGGCTTCCCGTTCTGTGCTGACCGGGCTGTGCCCGGCACGGCCCGCTTCATAAGCGGGCCGGGCCAGGCACGGCCCGTTGAGACCTCGGGCCCGGTGGGCCTGGGCCGGGCCAGCCCGGGCACGGCCCGATGCCCAAATCTACCTACCATCTCAAAAGATGAACCAGTTTGGGTAATGCAATGGGGTATTATTCAAATATGAGATTATTGGCGCAATGGGGTACTATTCTATATTGGAAAAGATGCTTTATTCAAATATGAGATTATTGGTGCAATGGTATTAAATTTTCATGCTAGTATTTATTGTTTCACTGCGCGTATTTAGAACTATGAGACATTATAATTTGTTGTCAGTCATTGGGAATAAGATTCATTTATTTCAGCTGAATTATTTTAGTTATATTTTTTGAGATATTTAGTTAAGAATGCCTTGCATGGCTCATGGAAAGAATTTCCTACGGGTGTGTGGCGGTTGGCGCGGACAGTAAATGATGGCGTATAGTTGGCTCATTTTGGTAGGGGGAGGAAGAGGAGGAAGAACGAGACGGGGAGGAGGGGGGTGATTAGTATCACCCCCGGGATGGCTGGGCATAGTTCACCTGTTATAGACGTAGGGGATAGTCCTCGCGTTGGTGAAGCACCTTCAAGCTTCAACTCAATTAGAGGTAGGCCATTGGGCCAGGCCGCCCATAGCCCAGCATGAAAGCGGGGTCGTGCCTGGCACGGCCCGCTTGCTACAGTAACGGGCCGTGCTAGGCACGGCTCATAAAAAGGGGCTGGGTTGGGTTAAGGGATTTCTGGCCCGCGGGGCCGAGCTCGGCATGGCCCATAAGGGCCTGGACTGACACGATTCGTCGGCCAAGCACGACCATGGCCCGTGGGTTGTGGCTATGTTTTTCCCCAAAATACCCCTCAAATTAGCCGTTTTATGGCTGTTAGGAGGGGCAAAATGGGTAAAAAGCCACAAATAGCCGTTATGGGCCAAAAAAATAGCCGTTATGGGCCACCCATAACAGCTATTTTTTTTGGACAGACGAGCCGTGCCGGGGCTCGGCATGGCCCGCCATTCCACGGGCCTAGGGTCGTGCCAGGCTTAGCCTTTAGGTTAAACGGGCCGTGCTGTTTGGTCTGTGGCCCGGTGGGCCTGGGCCGGGTCGGGCTCGGCACAGCCTGATACCCATCTCTAAACTCAATACTAATCTGATCATAAATGTAAAAGGGATCCACTCTAATGATTAGATAGTGGTTGTTCAGTGGTTAAGGGGGTACATGGAGCTGTTCGAGCCCATAATTGATAGGCTGGAAATTTAATAATCAATTATCCTCTAGAAATAAATTCTACCAGTGATCCCAACTATCTTATGATGTGGTGACATAAACTTTTTGCATGCACAAAACCAGCTTCCAGTAGAAGTTATGCATGCCCAATCAGCTACTTAAATTTTAGAGCAAACATCTTGTCCAAATATTCTCAATAAAACAAACTTTAAGGAAGCATAATATTAGATATTATTTGTGTCAGCTCATGAGGGATTCTTGGTTATACTAGCTTTGCTCAGATTGGTTAAAGTTATTTGGAGTTTGATTATTAAATTAGTCAGGCTGGGACTACGACCGGGCCTATAGCTTGATGGCTGGAAAGTTGGATCATGTATGCCAGGCTTGGGCCTCAGTATCATAACAATTTTCATTCTAATTTTCCCTTATTATTAAAAATCTTAAACTCTCCTAGAATTTATATTAAAACTTCTCCAATCAAATAGTATACCTACAATTACTGTCCGTATCAAGAAAAGAAAGTTGATAAACAATCATAAGATTGTGCGTTTCCTTATATATCTCTTTTTCTTTGATTGATGTTTCCTCATATATCTCGACTGTAGTATGTTTAAATGCCAATATTTTTAAACTAACACGTAGCTTTGTGTTTATTTAGTATCAAAGAAAAATATTTAGTATGGATTACTGAATATGTACTAAATCCCTCTCTTGCTTGTTTTTATGGAACAAACTGGGCAAGTGTTTTTTTTAAAAAAATAGAGAAAACTAAACACAGGTCAGTATCAACCCACGGAATCGGAAGAGCCCACGAAAACTAGGCCACCTTTTTCGTGGCCAGGTTACCGCGGGCGAGGCGTTGCGGCGGTTATAGACTCAGGTTCTTCTCCGGGACCCGAGATTCCCCAAATTTTCTTTTTCGATCCCGTACACTCCCATCGCTATCATACCGTTGCCCCGATGTTTATCCGGTCATATATATATATATATATTATATATATATATATATATTATATATATATATATTATATATATATATATATATATCGAGTGGACTCCGATTTCCTATCGAAGTCCAAAACGTTTCTACACTCCGTTTTCTTATCGGAGTCCAAAACTCTTATACCATCTGTTCTTCTTATTTCCCCGGAGAGGAGAGAACAGCGGAAAGAAGAAGAAGAAGCAGAAGAACTCTTGGCTCTAATGGGGAAGACCACGAGACTGTTCGGCCGGTGCGTGAGGAGCGTGATGAAGGCGCTGTGCCGGGTGCGGGACTCGTACGTGAGGAGCCTCACGGAGTTGTCCGGGAGCATTGCAACACGCGATGGCCATCGGGTGCGGGAGTTTCACGGTGATGGCTCCGAGCTATGGCTTTCCGATGGAGATGATGAGTTCTAGGGATACGAGAGAGATTTCCCGGCCGTGCGCGGAAGCGCCGGGAAGCCGGAGGGCGCCGTTCAGCCGGGGCTGGTGCTCGAGACTATCGACGAGGACAAGCCGTGTGAGTTTGGGGGGGATGTGCGGGTGGGCTTGGGTTTGTTGCCGGGGAGGCCTGGGAGTTGTGATGCTTGGGGAAAGGGGAGGATGCGGCGGTGCGCCTATGCATTGGATTGAGTGGTTTTGGCTACATATCTTATCATTTTTTAGCTTTTTTTTTTGGTATCAATTTGTGAAAAAAATAGTTTTGCTCTTTATTTTTTGTTTCAATTTTTGATTTTTGGAATCATGAATGAAAAATATTGGGCAAGAAATTCTCATATGGTGCTTCCCCTTAAGGCATTTGGAGATAATTAATGTCTTCCTTGTGAGTACATGACGCTATTTTCTCCTTTTTTCCAAAAAAAATTCACAATATGCAGCTGATATTCTGCAAACCCATCGATCGTACAGATATACATTGCTGGTTCTAAAGATTTTAGAAATAGAATTGGAGAGTATATCTGTAACCTAATCTCCATCTGGTTGTTCTCTAACTACTTTCCAACTATTGTATCAAAAATCCTAAAATTTCTTTATTATCCTATTTGACATTCTTATCCTATTGAGCTCAACCCAAGTTAAATTATGAAAAGCCAGGAATTACGAAATCTTCCACAACTTGCTAAGGAATATTTAGTGACAGTGACAGATCCATCCCTCCACTTGCTTGGAATCTTAGTTATTATTAATTTTGAGGCCTTGTCCTCCTTCTCCTCTAAGTCTCGTTAATTAGGAATCCTTATTGACAGGCTCTATAAAGGTTAATTTTGATCGAGGGTTCTATCAGGCTTGAGGCTTCATCCACCTTGGGAACATTTGTTTATTGGGAAGTATTGGGAAACCCTATCCACAAGCTTTCTGAAGGCTAATTTTTGACGGACCAATGTACCATTGCTCTACTTCTGCTAGTGCGAGTTTCCTAGAGTGAAATAGCCATGGTCATGTTTTGCTGGTGGGAGGGGTCCCTCTTCATAATAGGTCAATTTTGATAGTTTAGCTTACTGCTACTTCTAATGGCATATCCACTAACATGCTACGATTAATGGGAGGTTTGGCAATGCATACCCAGTTTAGAGCATTGAAAAAAGCAATTAATTTGTAGACTTCTTGTTTTGGGCAGGGTTTCTCTTGCTCATGCACAAAAGAAAAGTATATACTTTTTTTTGGTAAAACCTGATTTATTAAATCAATCTAATAAACGTACATCCGCGTGGATCAAAAATAAAATATTCAAAAAATCTAAAGAAATTTACAATAAAGGAGTCTAAAAGGTAATTCTTGCATGATTAGTCACGTATATTGCCATGCAATTAGCTGCACAGGTAGTTTCTTTGTAGAAAGTATTTTTCACAAACACAATTCAAGAACTACGGTGTCTTTTCTTCTCTATTGCCTATGGCCTAAGTATCCTAGAACATAATTGCCATTATGCCGCACTGCAATATCAATGTTAAAGTAGAAACCATGAAACATTTTCCTATAAGGCGCTATTGTTGTAACAACACTTTTCCAAACAAATCAAAAGGATTGATTAACTCAATCTTATTCTGTGGGAGTGCTCGTTGAACTACACAATCTCTCAATTTGAATTGCAGATTATTGTCGGCAACAATGAAGATGAGACTCTTAAATGAATCTGGGATACTAATGACTTTTTCTGTTAAAAGTTGTCATGAGACATTGATTTTTTGGTAGCGCCGAAACTCCTATATATGAAGGTATTTGGAGGGCCCCATTTCCATAGAAAATTGAGTGGTTTAATGTCCTGCTATATATGAATAGCACGTAATTCTAATTGCGGATAATCTAGGGGATTTGGACTCTCTACATCTCATGCTTTAGTTCTATCTGATGTATATGGGTAATGTAGATCACTTGTTTTTCTTTATTTTTGGATAAATAGAAGATCATTAGTTCAAATTGTAGTTTTTTTAATCAGATTTAGAAATATTTGAGTCTACTGCTTAACCTTCCTTTTCTCTCCCTCTTAAACATAATGAATTACTCTTGGAATGGATGGAATCCAATCTAAAAGGAGCTCCATTTCGGGTGAAAACAATTGCTTATGCAGTGAACTGGCAGATTTGGTTACCAAGGAATGACAGGATTTTCCAATCAAAGATTGGAAACAATCTATCAGGACCTACTTTCCAATCAGATATTGGACCAAAATTTGTACCAGGGAAGTGCCAAAAAAATCAGACTTTGTTTTGCCCAGTGAAACTCTGAGATTTTGGTACATAATAAGTTTCTAAAACTTATTTGTCTCTCCTTCCTTCTTTCTTCTACTATTCTTTTCCTTGCTTTTCCTTTTTCTGGAGTTCCTTTTGTTTTCTTCATTTTTTTCCTTCAATTAGATTTTTTTACCAATCTTTTATCCAAAAAATGACTACACATGTGAAAAGCCTATATTGTTTTGTTTTGAACAATTTTCTATGACTATCAATTTAAAAAGAAATAAGAATATATAACATTAGACATATTGGTAACTAAGCACATGCAATGCATGCTTGAGAAAAAATAGATAAATTATATTTATACAATGTAAAGAATATTGTTTGAAAAATAAATGATATTACATAAATTAGTTGGCATGAAGGTAAGAATTAAACAAAAAGTATTACCATATGGGGATTGAATATGTGAATTATCTAATTTTAACAGTTAGAAATAAATGATATTACATACATACGTACATACATACATCTCAAAAGAGAAACCAACTTGGGGCATGTAATGGGGTATTATTCAAATATGAGATTATTGGTGCAATGGGGTACTATTCTATATTGGAAAAGATGCTTTGTGGCATTCATCATGGGTATATGGAGCTGCTCAAGCCCATAATTGATAGGCTGGCAATTTAATAATCAATTATCCTCTAGAAATAAATTCTACCAGTGATCCCAAATGTGGTGACATAAACTTTTTGCATGCACAAAACCAGCTTCCAGTAGAAGTTATGCATGCCCAATCAGCTACTTAAATTGTTAGAGCAAACATCTTGTCCAAATATTCTCAATAAAACAAAACTTTAAGGAAGCATAATATTAGATATTATTTGTGTCAGCTCAAGAGAGATTCTACGTTATACTAGCTTTGCTCAGATTGGTTAAAGTTATTTGGAGTTTGATTGTTAAATTAGTCAGGCTGGGACTACGACCGGGCCTATAGCTTGATGGCTGGAATGTTGGATCATGTATATGCCAGGCTTGGGCCTCAGTATAATAACAATTTTCATTCTAATTTTCCGTTATTATTAAAAATCTTAAACTCTCTTTGAATTTATATTAAAACTTCTCCAACCGAATAGTATAACTACAATTATTGTCCATATCAAGAAAAGAAAGTCGACAAACAATCATAAGATTGTGTGTTTCCTTATATATCTCTTTTTCTTTGATTGATGTTTCCTCATATATCTCGATTGTAGTATTATTTAACTGCCAATATTTTTAAAATAACACGTAGCTTTGTGTTTATTTAGTATCAAAGAAAAATATTTAGTATATATTACTGAATATGTACTAAATCCCTCTCTTGCTTTGTTTTTATGGAACAAACTGGGCAAGTGTTTTTTTTAAAAAAATAGAGAAAACTAAACACAGGTCAGTATCAACCCACGGAATCGGAAGAGCCCACGAAAACTAGGCCACCATTTTCGTGGCCAGGTACCGCGGGCGAGGCGTTGCGGCGGTTATAGACTCAGGTTCTTCTCCGGGACCCGAGATTCCCCAAATTTTCTTTTCGATCCCGTACACTCCCATCGCTATCATACCGTTGCCCCGATGTTTATCCGGTCATATATATATATATATATATATATATATATATCGAGTAGACTCCGATTTCCTATCGAAGTCCAAAACGTTTCTACACTCCGTTTTCTTATCGGAGTCCAAAACTCTTATACCATCTGTTCTTCTTATTTCCCCGGAGAGGAGAGACAGCGGAAAGAAGAAGAAGAAGCAGAAGAACTCTTGGCTCTAATGGGGAAGACCACGAGACTGTTCGGCCGGTGCGTGAGGAGCGTGATGAAGGCGCTGTGCCGGGTGCGGGACTCGTACGTGAGGAGCCTCACGGAGTTGTCCGGGAGCATGCAACACGCGATGGCCATCGGGTGCGGGAGTTTCACGGTGATGGCTCCGAGCTATGGCTTTCCGATGGAGATGATGAGTTCTAGGGATACGAGAGAGATTTCCCGGCCGTGCGCGGAAGCGCCGGGAAGCCGGAGGGCGCCGTTCAGCCAGGGGGTGGTGCTCGAGACTATCGACGAGGACAAGCCATGTGAGTTTGGGGGCGATGTGCGGGTGGGCTTGGGCTTGTTGCCGGGGAGGCCTGGGAGCTGTGATGCTTGGGCAAAGGGAAGGATGCGGCGGTATGCCTGTGCATTGGATTGAGTTTATTTAGCTTTTTTCTTTGGTATCAATTTGTGAAAAAAAATAGTTATGCTCTTTATTTTTTTTCATTTTTTGATTTTTCGAATCATGAATGAAAAATATTGGGCAAGAAAATTCTCATATGGTGCGAGATAATTAATGTCTTCCTTGTGAGAACATGACACTATTTTCTTCTTCTTTTTTTCAAAAGAAAATTCACAATATGCAGTTGATATTCTGCAAACCCATCGATCGTACAGATATACATTGCTGGTTCTAAAGATTTTAGAAATAGAATAGGAGAGTAGCTTGTGGGATTTTGTGTAAAATACCCAAAAGATTAAGTTTAATCCAGGAGCCATAAGCTGGTAACTACCCCGTTTAACCATCCGGTCAACTTTAAAAGGATTACGCTGTAGATGGACGTGACAACCCACCCTTTTTTCAAGCCGTCGGCGTAGGCGTCGTAGCACCGTATGCAGTTGTAGCAGCCAGGGGCACGCGCGTCCCGTGCCTCGCAGAGCGAGCCGGCGCAAGGCATTCCCCAGGACTCCTGCGCTATCTTGGCCGTCGGATGGCGTGTCCCTGATGACTTTGTGCGGTTGGGGTCGCACCACGGCGGACCACAGCAACTTCTCCGCACCAAGGGCACGTCATAATTTTAAAAGAGGAAGAAAAAAGTATGCAATTAAGTACTCATAACGGGATTACATTGGAGGATTGCATTAAATTGCACGCAGAAGAAGCGGAATTTCCATTATATCATAAACATGTAAAAGATGATGAAATTCAAGTTCGCACTTTTCGCTGAAGATATATGAGAGAAGGCATGCATTGATCATAAACAATTAGGCAAAATTTGATCCTTCTTCAGCTTAAAACATCAAGGAAATCCAAGAAATCTTCATTTGTTATTGAAACTTCCACATAAAGAACAAAGGTGACACATAGTGAACTAGTGATGCAAACTGTGAATCAGAACAAATAACAAATCAAGAAACATTTCTGCCCCATATATATTATGAAAAAAATCATTATAAGATTTTCTTCTCTTTTGAACTATTGACACGGAAGATAGTCAAGAGATCTTTAGCTTAACCAAGATATCATCTATCTCCGTGGAATTCTTGGCTTGCTGGTCTTGATTAATCAAGAAACCCACAATCAGGGATTTTAGAAAAAAAGCTGCGAAAAGAAAACAATTTCAAGACCTATAACCTCATTCTATACGTGATATTCTTGCTAGCCGAATTCTTGTATTTGTTGTATTTTACTACTAATCCTTTGGGAAAGAAACCTCAAATTTGTACGAAGAAGAAGAAGAAACCTGAAATGTGAACCCGTCGGGATTATTACCTCCAGGAACGTCAGTAGGGTTTGGTTGGTGGTGTGTCTAAAGAAGCTCAGGTAGTCCGGCCGCTGCCGGAGATTCTAGCACACCCCGCTCCTGAGAAGACACCGATCCGCCGCAGCCTGCACCATGGCATCGCTGATCGTCAGCGGCAGAACCACACCATCGAGCTTCTCAGGCTGCGGGTACACCACGAGAAAGGTAATGGTGGAGGTCAAGATCATCGCAAATGCTTCCTCAATTCGGCGGAGCCGCAAGGACAAGAGCAGACGCCGGCCAGAGAGGCAGGCCACGACAAGGATGGCGAAATGGAGGAGGTGGATGAGGCATTGGGCGGCAACAGCGTCCTCGAGGAAGGTGGAGCAGTGGGGGGAGGAGCTGAGCGGGGGGAGGAGGAAGACGCTCGGTGCAGCGCGGGAGATGGTGAGGGAGACCAGCAGGGCGCCGATGAGGCCGAGCACTTGGAAGGTGGTGGTGAGGAGCTTTTTGAAGGAAAGCATGGCTTCAAGAAGGTGATGGGCTGATGGCTTTGGTTCTTGGTTCTTGATGGTTTCGTTCTTTGGGAGGGTAGGCCTTGTATGTTACATTAGATCGTTGGAGTGGTTAATGCTTTCAGTAATGACAAGAGGTTCAGAGAACGTCCTCTTCCTCTTCAGTCTTGATTTCGTGTATGCACTACAGAAGAAATTAGCTTTTCCGGCACTTTTTAGAGCCTGTGATGCCGCTTATAATCGCCAGTAATTTTAGCATCGATGCTTTGATAAGCATTGCAAAAGCATCAGAGAGGTGGGGGAGAAAAGTTTTTTTGCCGATGCTTTCATAAAACGTCAACAAAAACTTAAGCTATGCCGGCGCTTATAAGCATCGGTCTAGTTTGGAGTCCGCCGATGCTAAATAGCATCTGCGAAAATCGAAGATAGGTCGTAAATGTCGACATAATAATTTTTTTAAAAAAATATATATTTACAAGAGAAAAAGATGCTACACACCTGAATAAATGATGGAAGAGGGCCTAGGGTTTGGGCCCTTCCGGAGGAAATTGATGAACTTTTAGTGGGATACTCAAACACTAGGTACAAAAGGGGTTTTCCGCTCTTGTCCACATGTTCCACACTCAGCAATCTAGAAACCAAAACGTAAAATCCAAAGGAAAGAAACAAATTTGAATTAACAAAAAAAAGAGAAAGGGAGAAGAGAAAGATCTTGAATCAAAATGAGATAAAGAAATTAGGGCGTTCGAACCGGGGAAGCTTGCTCCTAGCCTTCTGTAACATGCTTTCCACCGCTTCTCCTGACCACCCTTCTGTTTCTTCATCCACTGCCAAGCCTCTGTTGCCACTTTGATACCACCCTCTAAAACATCAGCCGCCTGTGCTAGACCCTCAGTCTGCTAGTCTTCGTGATGGGCCCCCTCTTTGTCGCCGTCCCAAAGCCTCTTGCCTTTCACGATGTAAAGGACAGAGGCACCGAGAAGGTAGTGGAGCTAGCGACGATGCTGGAGGGGCAACGGCGGCCATCCTCTATGTGGCGTCAGCAGTGAACTAGGCACCGGAGTGGGTTGTGGGAATAGGAGTCGGACTGTGGTCGGGGGTCAGGTTCTGCAAATCAAGATCCTAGGGCATGCGACGATGGGGGCATTCAAGAGGAAGGTTGAGGGAGAGGAGAAGATGGAGAGGGAGATACAACAGAGGACAAGGGAGGTCGCGATTGTGTTTGAATCCAGTGGGACCGCAAAGAAGCTTGTCTATCGCCGCCATGGCGTCGACCTTCTCCAGCTCCTCTCTTCGCTCTAGAGATCAGAAGGGGTTAGGAATCGGAGGATTTGTGTGGGTGGGTGTGGGAGGAAATGGCCCTCCAACAATGCTTTAGAGAAAGCATCGTGGGGGTGGGGGCAGGTGGTACACTCCGACGACGCTCTAAAGAAAGTGTCGAGAGGGGGAGTTCATTTGGACTCCGATAATGCTTTAGAGAAAGCATCGTGGGGGTAAGGGCGGTGGTTTATTTGGACTCCGACGACACTCTAAAGAAGCGTCGGAAAGGGGGGTTCATTTGAACTCCAACGATGCCTTAGAGAAAGCGTCATGGGGGTGGAGGCGAGGGTTTATTTGGACTCACGCTCTACAGAAAGCATCGGGAGGAGGAGTTCATTTGGACTCCGACGACGCTTTTAAGCGTCGTCTAATCAACCCTCTTTTATTTGGCCTCTGACGACGCTATCTAGCATCATAATAATATCATGGTTGCCCATGCTATTTAAAAGCATCGGTATATTTGGACGCCGCAACTAAAATTACCAACGCTTCTATCTAGCATCGACAGGTGAATATCGAGATAGCCCATTTCTTCTGTAGTGATATTAGACTATTTGGATGTGCTTGTAAGCCTTGTACCATAACGGCATTATTATGGTGTACGATGATCCTCCATTGTTTATCGGTTGGGACCCAGAACTAAGCGAGCTAAGCTTTTGACAAGAGATCTCATATGAATCTCGCATGCTTAATTACGTGATGCATGGAAGATCTGACGCGCATCTCGAGGTGTGATATGCATCCAATATTGCATTGGATAGAAAAATGGCTCAATGAACATTGGACCGCTTACTTTGTGGAGCATCTCTAGCTTCTTTGGTGCATGCACTGCGCATAGAACGTTGCATTTGAGAACTAAAAGATCGAGCAAACATCAGCTCCAAATAATTCTAGCTTCTCTACTGATGAGTGAGAAATGATGATGTTACAAAAACATTAACAGGGACGACATAAGTGAGTTCATGGGCCTGGTCATTGGTTAGACCTACTAAAATGGTTCAGGTCCTTTTAGTATAAATAAAATAAATGAATGAAAAAAAATGGAGCACGTGCTAACCCTGGACTTGTGATGTTTTCCAAGCAGCAGTATTTCCTAAGCAGCCAGACCGGAGATATTCTGCAAAAGATACGCACGTGCTAATAGCTAGCCTACCAAACCCCAAACACTTGGACAATATCCAATGCAAGCATGCATTCGGATGCATTGCCCAGCATGAAACAAGAACATATATATCCAACATGAAAACAGATCCAGTGACCCAAACCTGAACCTACCAAACCCCAAACACATGCATTAGGTTGGGTCCAACCAGGTTGGGTTTGTCCAAGGAGAGCTTAATTATGATGGTTATGTTGGTGGCTTAATTGTAGAATTAAGGATTGAGTTTGGATTGTTGAGTAAAGAGCTACAATTATAGAAAATGAAGTTGAGGTATAGGTTGCACTGAGAGCTGATCACGAACCGGACCTCGAGTCTAAACCCTATTCATTTTTAGTCGGGCTTCGGACTAGGCCTATTTAAAATTTGACCTTTTATATGCCCAAGCCTGGCTCATGATCGGCCTAGTTGCACCGAATGTTACGGTGTGGTGCGCTAATCTATTTATATATTTATAGCAAAAAAAGAAAACAATGTGGTAAATATATTGTTTCTGCTCTTACCACTTAGGTAATTGCTTTTATCGATGAATCAGGTCGGCGATCTATTTAACACAAGCCATTGATCAATACATAATGCATTTGTAGTGAAAAGCAAAATATACAAAGAACACAAATGGTTTCTAATTGTTAGACCTATGCTCGTCCTCTCTTTTTTTGGGTACATACTGGGGTCATCCTTCACTGGCACTGGACTCGTCGAGGTCACCTGCGCCATCCGGGCCGTCAGATGGCATATTCCTGATGAGTTTGTGTGGCAGGGATCGCACCACAGCAACTCCGCTGCACCAAGGGCATATCACAAGACTAGATAGATAAAAGAAAACAAGGATAAGAAAAGGCAGCGCATTTGATCCTTCTGCTCAGCTTTAACGATCAATAAAACCCAAAAAATCTTCCTTAATTTCTGGGTAAAACTTTTACATGTAGCTTGGAAGGAACTAGTGATACAAATTATGAGTTAGAATAAATAGAAAAAAACGTTTCTGCGACGTAATAAGAACATAATCCATATACGAAAATTCTTTTTATTTGAATCATTAACATAGAAAATAGACATGAAATATTTAGCTTAACTATGCTTTGCTGGTCTAGAATCAAGAATCCCACAATCTTGTTTTTTTTAAAAAAAAAAAACTTTGAAAAGAAAAACATTCTCAAGGTCTATAATCTAATGCTAACGATTTTCTAACTTACAAGAATCCATTGCCTCGGGATTCTTTAAATCGGTCTAATTTTAGAAAACTCGACTCGACTCCATGGGTTCTTTAAATCGGGTCTAAGCGGGTCGGGCTGGGCCAAATCACAGGTCAAGCTGACCCATTTGCAGCCTTAGCTAAAACTTTACCCAACCTAACAAGATGATGATTTAAGTTTGGGTGCAGATCTGATTATTATGAACTTAATCAAAAGCATACCTATACCTGATAGTTTATCCAATATGTGACAATAATATATAATTTTACCAACATGTTTCTTGTATTTCTTATAAAACTTGTTAATTATGTGTTACCATTAATTTATTATTGAGAACTTTTGAGACAATAATGAAGAAAATGTGCTTTCCAATAATAATACTAGCTCAAGATGTGGACCCTGTCCAATCATACATAATCCAAATCTGAAATAATCTGAAACAACCTAATCCCCTCATCCCTAGAAGACTCAATTTCTACGTAATCCTAACTTACTTAATTCTCAAATAGATAAAGTTGGGGTCTTATAGACTCGAACCTCCAAGAATCTAGATCCAGAATATGAGGTACTTGGACTTCAACCGAGTAGACAACACCTTGACTCTAAATATAGCTAGCAAGTGTATCTTTAGAAACACAATTTTCACAAGAAGTGTCTACTATCATAGACCAAAAATTGGGCAATGCTTGACAGTCCAATTATAAAGCTTATTCTACATACCTTATATCTTAGGGGTGATCACAAAACCTAACTCGTACTAGCCTACCAAGAATCAACTCAAAATGAACCCAATTACAAATTAGTGGTTTGGGGTTTAGCCCTTCATGGGGTTGCTCAAAGTGATCTGGTTGGGAACCAACCAACTCCCCGGCCCAAGATAATTGATAGTTCTCGAATTCTTTTCATATAGTTTAGTTCATTAAAACATAGGTTATAGAATTTGGCAGATAGAATAGGCTATGAAGTTGTATTTTAATAAATTTTATCCTTAATTAATTTATCTATTATATATTCTACATTCCTGGTTTATTTGAAGTTAAATTTGATGTTATTATTGTATTCTTTGCATATCATGGTTTGCTTTGCTTTTTAGTTACATATGAATGATGCATGAAAACATAGACTTGTCGGTGGCTAGGTCTAGATTTATAAAATAAATGAGTTGGATATAAGTTTACATTTTTTCCAATTGGATTATAAATGAATCAGGTATCGGTTGAGAGTTTTAACTTGAACCTGGCTTGACCAGACCCAATCCATTGTCATCTACTCGGTGTAATTTGGACTTAAAAGCTTAGATTTTATAAGTTGGTTGATTATTAGAGACTTAAAAAAGCAGCTTATTTTGACGAACGTAGTCTCCGAAGTTTCTCTTCTCATCCATCCATTTCTAGGATTCTACTCCACGTCCACTTAAGTAACACATGTTGGGTTTTTTAGCTAGTTCTCAACTTTTTTTGGCCTTCCAAATCCGCCAGCCATGCATCTCTGGCTCTCTGCTTGTTTCAAGTCCTAATGTTGATATTGAAAGTCCTGCGTTATAATGTTCCAAATAGGTTGACTAAAGTGAGAGAGACTTTGCCTCACATGAATTCAGTCAATAGCTACCAGTCAAGTTTACTCGCTCACCCACATATGACAGTCAAGAAGTCTACCAGTCAATAGCGTAAGTGACTCCAATCCAAGATCGTGCAATCACGGGTTCAGATTCTAGACCTTTCACATTTTATCGATGCATAAAGATTGAGATATTTGTAGCATCATTGTAGCAATGTCACGAATTCATCCTTGAAAGAACTACAACAATCGTCCAATTTTGACTCCAATTATTCTATACTTTTACTTACCTTTTTCGTCTGATTATTTGTTGTATACTGCCAATGTCAATGCTGCCAAAGAAATAAAAAAGCTAAATAGGCCTCTTCATTTTTCTTTGAATAATACCCAAATGCTTGCATCAAGCAAAAGCTCTCAAATTGTAACTTTTCCAATTCTGTAAATATATCGCATGGCTAGTTTATCAAATGAACGACGAATTTATAATCGGTTCATCAACTCAGTTGTCCTTCCCTTTACAGAAAGGTGCTTTATGAATAAAAAATCAAAACATTAATAGAACTACCTAATGCAGTGTACAAAGTGATATTCTTAGATAGATCGGGCATTGGTCTAGCTTCCAGTGATAGTATATATACTACCACACTTTCCAATTTTTCAATTTCACAGTGCTTCCACTTTTAATCTTTGCACACTTTCTCTAATTCAAAACCTATTATACCTAGAATTCCTCACCAATTTTTCCACCTAGCAAGTCTAATCTCTGTCTCCATATTTTTAGACTCTTCTCTTGAAATATTTCCGGCTTTATTGGTTAAACAATCAACGATCCATTACTCACATTTTTTTTTTTCAAAAAGTCCGTAGCTAATTGCTTTTGAATCTTGTAGAATTTCAAATTTAATTACATAATCTATATACAAAATATCTGCTTGCAGCATACATAATAACTAATTATATAAAAAATCAAATGGAGGAACATACGTGCTATCCGTCATGTACTTTTCTTGCGCCGCACTCTGAGTTTTCATAAATAAAAGCCGTGTGAAGTAATTGAAATTTTGCTAATTTCAATGCCAAATCCTCTGATTCATGCAAGTAGTGGCTGCCCCCTAAGGGCTCGTTTGGTTCGCGGGAAAAGAAAGAGGAAAAGCGTAGTCAATGAAAAAGTAATGAGATGCCTCTTATTTGGTTGGAGTTTTCAAAGAAGAGAGATGGAAAAGTTGTATTTCCATAGGAATAAGATTCCCACATTTCATGAGAAAGTAACTTTCCCATATTACTCTTCCCATAAGGTGGGAATCACTTTATTTTTATTTTTTTTTCCAAAAAGGCCCTTCAGCATTAAAGAAGCATTAAAGAGGCATTGAAGACCTAATTTTTATTAAGGCATAATAGGAATTATACATAACTTTTCTAGGAAAGTGGATGGCCAACCAAACATAAGCACTTTGAAAATTTGTCACTTTCCCATGGTCAACCAAACATGCCAAAAGTACTTTCCTAGGCATCCTCTTCCTAGGAATTTGTTTTCCAGGAATCATATTTCTAGAAGGAAAAATGCTTCCCACGAACCAAACGAGCCCTTAAGTTCCTCTCGCGTCCTCCTATTGCATTGTTTGGGGGCGTATGGTATGGAGTGATCGTCCCAGGATCAAGGATGATGTAGGAGGAGGTGATGAGATCACCACGTTTGGTTGCACCACGGTGATATTATGTGACAGTGATCCTAAATCGCCTCCACTCCTCAAATCACCGCCCAACCCGGTGATGGAATACCCGTTCTTGAGGTCAGAAATTCAAGATCATCCCATGGCAGTGATTCTGAGTTGAAAGTTAAAGACAAAAATACCCCCCAATTTAGTAGAAAAATTGATATATCAATATACCATCAATATATTATATCAATGTTATATATATATAATATTATGTTGATATTATATATTATATTAATGATATATATTATATTATAATATATTACTAGTCATATTATTATCATATTATTATTGAAGGATATTTTTAAATTATAGTAGAAATATATTATTATATTTTATATTTATATAATGAAAATATCTAATATATTACTCTTATTTACCTTTTTTTAATCAAAATAATTATTAGTATTAAAAAATTATTATAAGTATAAATAAAAATATTAATTCTATAATGAAAAATAACATATTTTTATAAGATTAATAATTTATAGGAGTAATAAATATATTTTTATAAAATATATTAATAATTAATATATTGATAAATATATTAATATTTTATCATAATATATTTTATATGATTAATAAATATATGATAAGGGCTACTAAAAGTAGAATATGTGACAAAATTATGGAGGTATTATAAAAATTAGCATATTAACTTATATTTTTGATTCATTAGAATTAAAAATATATAAAAAATCTATCTAAAATATATTAAGTGTATTTGTGGTATTATGTAGTCTTTGATCTTGGATCCCTGTACCATACCAAATAAGTTACTCATAGATACCCGAAGATTTTTAATCACTGGACTATGGCCTACTATATGCATTGATTTTAGATCATTGGAAATCAAATTATCCCAGCATTCGGATCATCGGAAACCACTTTGTTTGCTTGGAAGACCCTTGACTCCAGGAAGCCACTCCACGGATGAAAAGGAGCACCTCTCTAGCATCACCAACCGTCCAAAATATGGCCGTCCCCATCACGGCTGGAATTCAACCACAACATGGACTCGGATCATCTTCCACTAAGGTGACCAGTTGACTACACTTGCGAAGACTCTGAATGCTCCCACTCCATGTCCTTTTCATGATTCCATTTTCCCTCCACTTCCGTTGAGATTATTAGTTAATTACAGGTTACCCTTCTTTCTCTCTCTCAATTTCGATTCCTTTCAGCAGCGCGAAGACTTCTCTAGCTTTCGTTTGGCCCTTCCTATCACTCTCGCGCTTCCGTGGCTCTCCTTCACTCCACAGCTCCCTCTCCCGGATCCACGGCTGCCTTGGCGGTTTCCGAACTCTTTCGTATTCTTCACGGCGCTGGAAGAGCCCGAAAACGTCGCCTATTTATTCGCCAGTTTCCGAGAGCCATGCGGACATAAATATCATATAGGGAGAGTACTTAACGGCCAAACTCAGTCCTCATCTTGGGTTTCCTTCTCAGGATGATCTCTGCTTCTCGGGAAGCTCTCGGATAGGAATCAGCCGGAATTGGAGCTTCCCGAAGGTAAAGATCGGATCTTTTCGCTGTTTTCGATCTAAAGATGCGATCTTGGAGTTTGTTCTGAGGGAAGTGTAGTAGTTTTTCTGGAATTCGAACTCCCACAAGGTAAAGATCGGATTTTTTTCATTTATTTTGATCCAAAGATGCAATCTTGGAGATGTTCTAAATGAAGTAGTTTTGCTCGAATTTTGTGGAGTTCTTGTTGCGGAATTGGTATTGGATTGAGTGGAATACTTGGGATTGAAGTCGCCAGAAGTGAAAAAAATCTCTTTTTTGGCGGCTCTTCTGATCTGGTTAAGATGCAAGATAGGGTTTTGACATCGGAGGATGGCAAGGATTCTTCGCAGAGGACCCAGTCAAGGGTTTTTCCGTCGAGGATTCTCAAGTTTCTCACGCTGTTCGTGGTTCTGGGTGTCGGATTCTGTGTCCTCGCCACGTATATAACTTGGTATTTTAACCTTCGGGCGATTGGATTCCACGCTCTCCCTGTCATCAAGCCCTGCGTCGTGGAGGAGCAGAGTGAACTTAGACGTTGGATCAAGCCTCCGCCCAGCCTGATGCACAACATGAGCGATGAGGAGCTCTTTTGGCGTGCTTGCTTTGCTCCTCAGGTGCAGAAGTATCCGTTTAAGAGGGTTCCCAAGGTTGCCTTCATGTTCTTGACTAGAGGACCTCTGCCCCTGTCTCCACTTTGGGAGAAGTTCTTTAAAGGGCATGAGGAACTTTACTCCATTTACATCCATTCCCTGCCAGGTTATCAGCCCAACTTCCTGCCATCCTCAGTCTTTTATAAGAGGCAGATCCCTAGTAAGGTGAACTTTTGATTTCTGTTAACTTACCGGCGATTGCTATAGTTCTATTAGTGGTGACCAAGAAAGGCATTTTCTTCCCTTATTGGGATGCCAATTAACTGCTTTTCATGTTGCCCTCTATATTTCTGATATTTTAGTTGATTTAAATTCGATTACATTGTTGATGCCTGGCCATGCAGTTTCCCCGAAGAAGCTAAATTTTAATAATAGTGTTTTCTGATATAAGAAAGTTCTTTTCGAGGATTACGTTTCTGTAATGGTAAGATTGCTCCGTGAAAGCTCGAAATATAGAAATAGCCTCTTCGCACATAGGGATAAGTCTATGTACATTAAACCCTTCTCAGACTCCGGGATGACAAAAGCCTCGTGCACTGCACTGCCTCTTATTTATATTGCATGTATAACTGAAAAATGGGTCAGGATAATGATATCATACTGGTTCTCTTAGGTTTAAATTTAACTTTGATTAAATTCCTGCAATCCCAGTTTATTTAGCAGTACATTATTTCCCTATGTTAACATGCTGTGTTGTGCCATTCCTCTCATTCTGCATCTTGTGTGTCATTAGTATCTCTCCTCAACAGTTCCTTATCTGCAACAATATAGAATTAGCTGTACTATTAGTGAACACTGACAAAATAATAATAGTAGCATAAGTAGTTTGTAGAAGTTGTATAAAATAGACTATGTCTTTTAATGTTTATATTGATTCAGTCTAACCGCGCTAACACTTTCTTATTCCTTGCACCTGTCCCTTTTGTTTGTTAACCATACATATGTTTTTTATAATGCTGGGCCTAGAATTGGTACAAAATAGGATAGGATCTTTGGTTTGTCTGCTAACTGAGCTGTCATAAAGTAATTTGTTAATTAATTTAGAGGGCTTTGTTACTTTTCCCCCCAGTCTTTATGTAAAGGCCTTGTCACTATTGTGGTTAATTGAGAATTGAGAGGGAATCATCTAGAATATGGATGACTAGAAGATTAATTTATTAAGAATTGTCATTCAACTATTCCAAGCATTAATCTAATGTGGAATCTTTTATTACATGTCCAAGAAGTAAACCATGTAATGGAAAGCGAGGAATAATACCACCTTCCCGTAGTCATAGAGAATGATGCCTAGGCTGAACACGTCGAATGGAGATGTCTATGTATTGAATCATAATCTGTTTTCCCAGTGCGATACAGACAATATAAGGTGATCCTTGAGCAGAAGAGTGTGGTACACAGGTGCAAAACTTTGCTTTGCTTTGGGTGAGGTTTAGGCTTGGAGATATCCACGACCTAATCATGTTGGCATAAAATTGATAAAGGTTGCATTTGTAAAGCCATGTACATTGTCATTTGTGAAATTGTAATTGATGAGAGCTTGCAATTGGCTCTAGGAAGCAATTTATAACTTTAAGTTTCCTCTAATTAGAACGTTCCTTTTTATTTGTGCCAATAGGTGTGCCAAATTATGTGACAACCAAATACAAAATTTGCTTCCCAAGAGGTTACCTGATGAAAATGAAATGCGTGGATAGCTTCACGCAAAATGAATATTTAATCTAAAAACAAGGATTCATGTCCCAGTGGTACCAAGGGGACCCGCCTGTACCATATTATTCTAGGAAGTACTGGGATGTGTGTGGGACACTAGTTCTCTCTTGAACTAAGATGTCTCGGCCATCTCGACTGTATTAGATGCGTCCCGACACTGA
Organism: Phoenix dactylifera; assembly: GCF_009389715.1. Taxonomy (NCBI): domain Eukaryota; kingdom Viridiplantae; phylum Streptophyta; class Magnoliopsida; order Arecales; family Arecaceae; genus Phoenix; species Phoenix dactylifera. Next base: position 5,501,079 of record NC_052407.1, read on the forward strand.
GGATGCACTGAAATGGTTGGCAAACATTTTTTTCCCTTTCTATTCTTTTCATTTGTTAATGACTTTTTTGGTCCATCCTGATCTTACCATCTCATCCAACTTCCCTATCATTCCAGGTGTAAACTGAGACTGGTCTGGTACCGAGATTTAAAACCCTTGCTAGAACAAAAATTCAGTGCCAAAAACATTCTACCACCAAGGGGAACATTCAGGAGTAATTGCCAAAAAGATACTTAAAGTGATTCTTTATTTAAAATCTCAATCTACTGGACATTGTGTGCCTAGCTAAGTATACTATATTCACATTTTTCTAAACAAATCTAGTTTTGCTGTCTATGGTTGATTAGTTTAAATCAAGGCTTTTTCCTTCCAATTACCTCTTCTAATATAGTTGTGATCTGAGGAAACCTCTTTTGTGATCTAGTGATCTCACATCCTCAATTAAGGTTCAGTCTCGATGTTGAAACCTTACTTGTATGGTATAGATTGGTACAGTCTAGTACCATTAGGCCAATAATTACCAACACAATGCCTCTTGGTGCTAGCATGACAAAAAATGAGATATAGTACCATGTGCCAGTATAGTACATTTCATAGTACATTTCTTGAATTTATGTCCTAAATTCTACCTTGTATGTAACTTTTCCTGATCTCTTTTATCTTTCTTCTAATTTTTTCATTATCTTTTTTTTCTTGATTCTTATACTGAAACTTCAAAAGTTGGAGCAAAACTGCCAAAGCTAATTAAAACTGCCAAAAGCAAAACTACACAGGCCTTGCAAAAACTGAAGCCAAAACTATGTTTTCAAACCTTGGTCATAAAGATTTCATAGCGCTGCTAGTCTGCTACATATTTCTATTTCTTTTAAAAGGATTTAAGATTGCTTGTGCCTTTTTAATTCATGTATGCATAAGAGGCTGCAATGTCATGCAACTTTTTGTTGCCTGCACGAACTATGTTATACAAGGAAGCCAAACTTTTATTGGTGGCTAAAAAGAATCATAAATGATAGCCATGATCATTCCATGTCAATGTGATATCTACATCACTGCAATTTTTTCTTTAACTAAATAGATAGTCCATGTAGATCTTTACATTATGAAAAGCTTTGAACTCATTATGGACAATTGACCAACTTTTTCATCTTGTATCGCTGCAGAACAATATCTGATTATTACTTATTCTGTTCCTTCATGTTTATATTTTAGATTGATTAAATTAGTTAACAGACTTGCTTTAGCCATTGCATGAATGTTGCTTTAACATCCCTTATGTTGCATCTCAAGATGTGATCCTTGTTGAGCAAATGTTGTGAGTGCTTAAATATCTTCTAAGCAGTCACTTAACACAAATTATTCTTTGTGCTTGCTTAGTACCTTGTGTGGACTTTCAATTCAACAGGTAGCTGAGTGGGGGAAGATGAGCATGTGTGATGCAGAGAGGCGGCTCCTTGCAAATGCATTGCTTGATCTATCCAATGAATGGTTTGCCCTGCTATCCGAGTCATGCATTCCTCTATACAACTTCAACATTACCTACCAATACTTGATGAGGTCTAGGTACAGTTTTGTTGGATCATTTGATGATCCTGGTCCTCATGGAAGGGGACGGTACAACCCGAGGATGACACGTGAGGTCAACATTACACAGTGGCGTAAAGGGGCTCAGTGGTTTGCAGTGAATCGAAAACTTGCAATCGATATAGTCAGTGATGCCAAATATTACCCAAAGTTTAGAGATTTCTGCAGGTCATCATGCTATGTGGATGAGCACTACTTTCCCACCATGCTTACAATAGAGTCGCCACATCTTATGGCAAATAGAACTGTCACCTGGGTAGACTGGTCAAGGGGAGGGGCACACCCTGCAACTTTTGGAAGGGCAGATGTTACTGAAGCATTTTTAAAGAAGATTCTTAAGCGCAAGAGTTGTTTTTACAATGATCAGCCGTCGTCAGTTTGTTTCCTCTTCGCTCGCAAGTTTTCTCCAAACACCTTGGAGCCTTTGCTACAATTTGCACCCAGTTTGCTTGGGTTTAAATAATTAGCAGTGAAGTAGTCGAATAGGTTTATGAGGAGGTGTGTGTGTGCGAGTTATTAAAAATTACTAGGTAATTTTACGGCCAAAATATATATTCAAGTAAATTGTTAAATATATAACCAATTTCTTATTTACAGCAAATTATCAGATGCAAGGTTTACCATACAACTCAGATTACAGGTTACAATTGCAAGTTTTCTTGTACAAGGTAATCTGTTCTTTTCATGTTAACTTCATCCTTTTAAGATTCTTTCACAGCTAGCCTTTACAATATCTATTTTCACTCTTATTAGAATTTTAGGTTTTTGTCAAATGTTTCAATTTTGAGGAATATTGTAGCCTGTGATCTTGGAGAACAATTGATGAATTGTATTATAGAGGCCCCCAAAGCTTCCGGCCAGTGGCTGTAAAAAGAGTCCACTATTGTCATTGATCAAACAACACAAGAATAGATTTGTTTCATGTTTTCTCCAAGTTGCTTTTCTTTCTGAATGGTTCTTATTATATTAGTTGATTCCATGACACTTCAGCTGTGGAAGCTAGTGTGCAGGTTACTTCAGATGTCAAATCCTCTCAAAATTGTTTTTTTTTTTTTTGGTAGAAATACAATGGCTACCTATCAATCATTACATTGAAGGAAATGACGCAAAAGGAAAGCCATCTCAAAGCTAAGAGAGACCCAACAAAAGGGAAAACAAGAAAAAGGAAAAACTTCCTTGAACTGCAATTTTGAGTAACAAAGGAAATGATCATTATTATTTGCCCAATTCAGCTCTAGACCTGCGTTATTTTTTGAAGCAAAATTAATGGCTGCTCATCTGACTTTCACCAAATAACAAATTATTTCATCTAGTTGCATGGTTACTGTTCTGATTATATAAAAATTATTATAACATTGTAATGGTTAAAAATATAAAGCCATTATTTAAATGCATGCGTAACATAACAAGGATTCCTACTGAAAAAATACCTGCGCGTAAGCTTACCTCGACAGTCGCATGGATATATGGCTGGCTGCTGGACCGCGGATTCGAATGGATTTTGCCTTTGGCGAACATACTCGAAATATTCTCACTTCCGTATCAACTCGTTCAGAAGCCATCCCATGGCCCGGCTGGGTCCGGGTTGCGAACTTCGCGCGGAGGAACCGGGGATGTTATTTTGTGAGGACAGCCATCTGATCACGAGTCGGAGTATCGAGATCTAAACGCGCCTGATGACGCTTTTCACGGAGAGATCATATCAATGCATGGCGAAACTAAATTCAAATTAAGAAAAAAAAATTAAACAAGATGTATTCTTGGATGACTGTTACTAATTTATCTGTTTTTTGGTCATCTTGCATATCAAGTTGGATTTCTTCTTTTATTCTGCAAGTCAAAAAAAAAAAAATCTTTTTTTCTTCTGATGTTGAGAGTCAAGGCCTAGTTGAATTTCTTCTTTTCTTCTGATGTTGAGAGTCGAGGCCTTAATGCATGACATGGGCTCAGGAGGCGGTGACGCCGCCGAGTCCGACGAAGGGAGGAGTGAAGAGGAGGAGGAGATTCACTGCCTTGATCCTGGGAGGAGGCCGGGATCGCAAAAATGGCCGATAGTGGAGGAGGCGGTGACACTGCTGATGGAGGGAGGAGAGAGGAGGAGGAGAAGAGTGGTGAAAATATTTTTCTTATCGTCATCAACCTGGAGCACATCAAGGCCATCATCATCACCCACAACGTGCTCCTCCTCAACTACCGCGACCCCTCCGTCGCCCCCTTCGTCTAGGAGCTCCAGCACCGCCTCCTCCTCCACCACCGCCACCTCCATTTCGCCGACGACAACTACCAGGTCCTCTCTATTTTACTTGAAAGCTTTAGTGGAGTATATTGCATACTTTTTTTTCAAAAAAAAAAAAAATGTTTGATACTTAAAGTGGTGATGATTCTGGCTGCTTCATTGGAATTTCTAGTGCTTTAAGTTATATATATACTAAGTAACTGTAGATTGTATTTCTTGCTTGTTTTTCTATCTTTTTTCTGATTTCTGATTCTAAATATTTAAGTTTAGGTCGGTAGAAAGAATTTATAGCTCTCCTTCTTCATTCTGAATGCATTTGCTCTTTTTAAAAAATAAAAAACCAATTCCAGGTTTTGCCTGGCTGCTTTTGATGATATGTTCATAGTACTTATGAAGATTTCTTTGTGATGTTTGTATGATGAATATAGCTTGGCTGCGTCAGATGCTTCGTAACTTCAGAAACTGTGTCCTGTGAGAAGAAGCAATCTACTCTTCCAAAAACAGAGAATACTGGATAATTTTGAGTTTATGATTGATATGTTAATCACATTTATCTGCTTTAATGGAATGTGAAGTGGTCTAACTCTCAGAGAACAGAAAAAAGTCCAAATGATGTATGATGAATTATCAGATTGAAGGAATGCATCTATACGAAGGGCTGGAATGAATGGTCAGTGAATCTAATAGATGTGATGTAAGTGTAAATGGAGTCACCAATTTATGCGCTGCAATCTTTGAATGAAGCAGTGTGATTAAATGGACATTGAATTGCTTTTTAAAAGTATTATGTGATCTCATTTGGCAATACGTGAACTCAGAAACAGAGATGAAGTAGAATTCTACAGGATCAAGTGTTCATAGGGGTCTTTGTCAGGTGCCTTGTACTCTAACATGATTTTTTGAGTTCACAATTGTGAATTGCGTGGAAGTTTGTTTTATCATACAGGTAGTATTGCTAGAGCATTTGCATGTAAAGATGCAGAATGACATCTTTAACATTATGTGACTCTCTAAATACAAATAAGTAGTATTTACATCCAATGAATATGCCTTTTTTTTTGGCATTTGGCCTATTTTGTCCAACTTATGCCAATAGACTGGCCTTTCTAAAGAGGTTTTGCTAACTGTACTCAGTATTAAGCTGTCCCATGTAGTAACTTTCATAGCTGGAGACATGGAATTTTTTCTTTACAACCCTATAAGCTTTTTTTTGTACTTCTTTATATATGTTGTTGTCTCTCATGGTCATTATTGTCAAAATCTCCGTACCTTTAAAGGAAGGTGGAATTCGATAATGATCGGATCTGTGATCCACAGGAACTTGAGGCTTATGCAGTTGAACTATCTCAATACAAAAGCAGCAGGTATGAATGCATCTGTCCAAGTATATAATTACTTTTGAACATTATAGTCCCCTAGTATGCATTGAGAATCATCTTATCTCTTATTAAATAATAATTTAACAATAATGACGACAATAATATAATAATAGGACTTAATACATATTTCAGTCATGCTCTAAGTCTGTTAGCTAGATCTTATTTCTGGAATTTTAATGTCAGCCAATTATTTTAGCTCGCTATTTGGAATTTGCGAGAGGTCCTTTGGTTAGTTCAAAATGATGAAGCTTGCTAGCTGTGGTTACATAATATGCTGTAGCTAGATCTCTCTGTCTCCCCATGTTTTCACCTTTTTGTTTATCACCATAGTTTACCGCAGGAAAAAGGTTGGTGGGTTGAAGTTGACAGGTTCACCCATTAATGCTCCTGGGATCGAATAATTTAATCTTCTTGATAGGCATTTTGACAAATAAGATTTGATTTTGCATGATATCCAAAAAAAAAAAAAAAGAATGGTCATTTGCTTAATGCCCCTGAATGTTTTGCTATGTTAGAGGACCATTACCTCTTCATATTCTAGTTAGAATTGGTACGGGATGCTATTTTGGCGAGGGGTCCCTAGATCATTGCTGGACAACTCTTGGTAGTAGAACCTTGGAAGCCAGATTTCATTCTGAAGAAAGGAACCATCAGGATGGCTTTAGTTTGGATGAGATTGCCTATGCTCCTGGGAGAATATTGGGAGAAGGCAGCCCGGCAGCCAGTATTTATTGATGATTTCACCAGTAATCTTCTTCTTCTTCTTCTTCTTTTTCTTTTTTTTCTTTTTTTGGGTCAAAACGGCATTTCATTTCCAATAAATCAAGATTGAGTCTATCCTGCCAAATCAAGAGAAAGTAAGTAATGCAACAAATGAGGAACGTCTGCTAGACTAGTTCAGATGACGTCCCCAGAATGACGAACTACATATGAGGCGATTCAGTCTGCAGCTCTGTTCACCTCACGATACATATGACCAATCTGGATAGCTAACATCTCCTGAATCAGTCTGTGAGTATCCCGAATCAAAGGGTGGCCCCGTCACTATATCTATCCACTCCTCGTATCCAGTCAATCACTGTGGCAGAGTCTCCCTCAATGCACAATTTGTCGACCCCCAACATACATCTCGCATACCGGATGCCCTCCCAGGCAGCTCGTAGCTCTACCCCAACAACCGTCAATTCTGGTGTGCTTCGACCTCCAGCTGCAATCAATCTACTATGCTGGTCCCTAATAACAAAGCCCACTTCTCCAGAAGCTCTACTCATAGCCATACCACCATCAAAATTCATCTTAAGATAACCAGGTTGTGGGGGTACCCAAGAGAGAGAAGATTTCACCAGTAATCTTTGGAGGCTGGGATTTGCCCATGTCTGTGTGAGGGTGCATATGACAAAACCTCTGAAACCAGGGGTCTTTGTTCAAGGATTGGAAGGGTGTGGGAACAAATGGACCAGACTTTTGCGATGGGTGATTGAATTCAACAATTTCCGAATTATTAGTACGTCACCTTTCCCAGATAACCTTTGATCATTGTCCCCTTCTAATCCATATTATAAACCCTGTAGTATTTAAGGCTCCCTTTCAATATGAGAAATCCTGGCTTGATTATGCACTCTTGGAATGTTGTTCCGAATGCTTGGAGAATTTTAGTTGGAGGGAACCCTATATACAAACTACTTGCAAGTTGGAATTAACAAAACACTAATTACTCAGGTGGAATTAAGATGGAGTGGGTAATGTATTTAGAAAGCTGTAAGAGATAGAGGTGTTGCTTGTTGCGTTGCAGCAGAAAGAGTGTGATCAGAAAGGACCATCCGATGTTGATCTACAGTTGTTGAGATCCCATTTAGCAAGTCATGATTCCCTACTTCGTCAGCGGGAGATATTCTGGAGATAGAAATCTAGAATTGCATGGCTGCGAGAAGGGGATGGTAATACTAAGTTTTTCACGGATCTACAATTGTCAAGAGACATTGGAATGGTGCTTAGATACTGAAAGAACAGGAATGGGGAATTGATAGAAGATGGCCAAATGATTAAAGCATAACTACTCAATTTCTTTAAGGCCAGGTGGCAAGTGTGGATGAATTGTTCGTAGATCCTGATATCGCTCCTCCCATGAAGACCCTCTCTGCCTAAATAAATTATTTTTTTGATGAAACAAGCGACTGATGTAGAAATAAAACATTAAAAGAGATATTGTACTCTGTCTTATGATAAAGCACTAGACACTAATGGATTTCCTCCGGTGCTCTTCAAGCAGTACTGGTCAATTATTGGTAAGGATGTTTGTTTAGCAGTGAAGCAGTTTTTTACTGATAATTCTATGCCTCAAAGTTGGAAATCCACTTATAATACTTTGGTCCCAAAAAGATTTGACGCTCTGGAATTGCCCCCATTAACGCCAACTAATCCAGATGCCGCCTATACCTTATCTTATAATTATACCAAAGTAGAGATGGTTTCTTTTAGCATTTAATCTTGCCTCGAACTATGGGTGTTTTTTAGAATTTGAAAGAGGCAATTAAAGAATATCTGGGAGGCCTGGCGCTTGGCCGGCCTAAAATTGGAGATGGTCAAATACCTCAATACGGAAAAAAAGAAAATCAGCACCTGTCCCACATGTGCAAGGAAAAAGGCGGACCCTTGATGGGAGTCGCCTTCTTCTCCAACTTTGAGTAGGAGTTTGTCGATGGAAGGCTCTTGGGGTTGAAGGGCCCTCGGCTCTACCTCTATTTAAGAGGTCTCACATCTCTTTTGATCCTACCAAGAATAATTATTGATTTCTCCAATGATTTCACGGTGAAATCGTTTCCTTGAGCCATCGATCTCCTCATCGATGCATCTTCATCCGTGCCTCATCAGAGCCATGGGATTTCGCCACCATCTTTCCTAACCTCACCCTTTGTCAGACAACCATTGCCAAAAGGGATCTCACCATGAGACTACCGAATTATGAACGGTAAGCCATCTCCTGTTTTAGCCTTATTTTCTCTCTCTCTTTTTTTGCGGCCATCCCTGCTACTGACGCTCATCGCCAAAGTCTTTAGCCTATTCCCTGCATCGGCTTGGGGATGTCGTTGAAGTACCTGCCACCAACAAGCGGGCGGGAACCAGGAATCGATTGAGCAAAAGGGCTCCTTGTTCCGCCTTGTCTTTGGCTATTTCTTGCACCTCTTTCTTCCAGTCACCTTCGCCAGCCATGTTCTGCTACTTCTGTTGGACCTCCGACCAAGACCCATCACCGTCACTGCCCAGTAACCAACCCTCCTCCTCCACCTTTCTTCCCCTATTTTGAGGAGCCATGAGACTCCTTGCTTTGAAAAAAAAAAGAGGAAGAGCCCCACATCTCCTCTCTCTTCCTTTCCTTTCTCTTCCTAGACCTCTTTCTCTCTCTAGATGGTGGCTGACCCCAAAGGGTGCCTCTTTTGCAACTTGTATTGTTTCCAATAAAAAGGTCCTGACCTTTGGTTGCTGGGCAGTGTACCAATCTTCACCTTGGTTTTTATTGGATGCCACTAGATTTAGTCATCTATATTGTCTATTTAGCCATTTGTACCCTAGTCTGATCTTAATCAAATGAAACTATTTTGATCAGACCGACCTGGGGTGTTAGGCAAATAGATATTATGATAGATACCCTCCTCCACCTTTTGTTCATATCTATCCACCATTGTCATAATATCTATCATAATATTTGTTGATTATTGGATTTGATTCTATGTGGGGGTATCCAGACTTAGAATTTTATTTTAAAATTAATCATAGCTAAATATTAGTAAAAATATGATTTTTAAATATTAAGTTCTAAGGAATATTTTCAAAGGAGATTTGTCGGCGGGTTGTACTTGCATGATAAGTAATATAACTATTTTTTTAGATTTATCAGTAAATTATAAAATATTTTTTGAATCAAATATTCATGATTTGTGAACTGCATAGTCTCTTATTATTGAATATACCTTTTTTAAAATATTTTATAACCTATGATCGAATGTATGGATTTCGATATAGATTATGCTCGATTAGTTTTGATGCCTTATAGTTTTATGTATTTTTGTCAATCTGAATATGTGTTTTATGAAAAGAGCTTTGATTTAAGATTGCTTTTGGACTCTCAACATAACTATAGTAAGGACATCGCCAACAGGGGTTTAATGTTGGCATTTGATTAGTTATGAAGGTGGTACACTGTAAGAAGATGCATGGCACCTCACAGGAAGATGCGTGGCATAAAGACCCTGCCAATAGAGATTAAACATGGCACATGATTTTTCATAAAGGACTTTGCCACAAGAAAAATTTGGTTATAGTTAATGGTCGACGAGATGAACTTAATATTTTGAAACAAACTGGATTCATAAATGAAAACTTAAGTTTTGAGAAAGATTGGATTTGGTATATATGGTGTTTTGATAATGCTGCATATTTAGAAGTAGTTTTTTGAACTGATGTAATTCTTGTATTTATTTTTAGTAAAATTATTATTTATATTATTGCTTGATTTATTTAGTTAAGTATTCATTGCTTAGTGGGCTGTCTAACTTATTATTCAATGTTTTTCTGTTTTTAGAGATCCTAAGAATTAAGCTAGCATGGGGTTGTGCTTCGAGAGAAAATGATTAGAAGCAGAATTTTGGTCTTTTATTTTGGATTAGGGTTTTATTAAAGTTTGATGGAAGACTATTGAATATTATTAAACTTTTATGATATATTAAGTTGGATTTTAGTAATTTTAAATTTAGACTTATTTAAATGACTATTTGTTTCGCAGCTTATTTTATAATATCGTGATGAGATGCCTTATATGCTTATGAGAAGAGTTTCCTTTGGTAGCATTTGGTGACCTAAATAGAATCACCAAGATGATTTTATATCACTGGTGATCTTTATCTCAGGATAATATGATCTCTGATGATTTAAGATCATCATATTTGGTATGTTATATTCCAGTAATTAAAGATTCTTGAATATCCGTGAGTAAACTATTTGGTATTCCATGAGAATTCATGATCACTGGCCATATATTGCCAAAACTATCCTTAATATAATCCATAAAAATATATTTATTAATCACATAAATTATTAATCCTATAAAGATATAATAATATTATTGTATATTTAATATTTTATTTATACTTATAATATTTTGTTTTTTAATACTAATATTTATTTGATTAGGAAGATAAGAGAATAGAAGTAATATATTAAATACTTTTATTATATAAATATATTTCTACTATTATTTAAATTTATCATTGAATAATAATATGATAATAATATGATTTTTTTTGGGTACAACACAATAATATGATTAATAATATACTACAATATAATATATATCATAAATATAATATATATATATATAATATCAATACAATCTAATACTTATAATATTAATATAATATATTAATCATATATTAATATATATATATATATATATATATATATATATATATTTTGCTGGACTGAGAGATATTTTTGTACTCAAATTTCATCCAAAATCATTGTCCTGGGGTGATATTTGATATTCAATCTCAATGATAGTATTTTATTACTAAGTTGTGCAGTGATTTGAGAAGTAAAAGTGATTTAGGATTGCTGTCACGTAGGATCACTGTAGTGTAACCAAATATGATGCTCTCATCATCTCCATCCACACCACCTTTGATTTTAAGATAATCACCCCAAACCAAACACCTTCTATGATTTTGTGGCAATTGCTGTATCCTTGGCTCACAATTTTAGATAGGAGGCGCGGTAATATCAATGCATTTACCACAACCTTGGAAGTTTACTGGTTAATGCTCATAGCTCCATTTGAGAGGCTATATTCAGGGACAAGTCATCACAGGTGGTTGACTATTCAACTAAAATTTCTCCAATATAGCCAGATCTTTAATTTTATCTTATGGAAGCAGCAGTTCATGCAAATAGGGAAAGAAAGGGCCATACAAAGGCTTTATAATAATGGATTTAGCTTGGGAGGCTGCTTTACAAGTAAATAATATATCTTCTATGGTTTTAGTCGCTTTTTGTGCGGTATAAACAGAGCCTGTGGAATATTTTAGAGAGGTTTGCTTGTAGGTTAATGCTTGGATGGAGCTCTAAGTACAATCATGCCTAGGTCCCTACTTCAGACAGGGGAAAATAGTTTGCTGTCTAGCAGGCATCAAACTCTATTAAACATATAAAAAAGAATCTTCTTGCTTGTTTTGGTGGTGTAGTAGGTTGTTGGTTGGTACAATTCCTTGCCACTAAGTCAAGGGATAGAGGTTAGATGATAAAAGGTTTGGGTTGCCTTCTTTCATGCGAAAGAATAATTGATCTCTTTGGCAAAAATGACTGTTGGATTATGCCTCACATGGCTCCCAGAGCACTCTGAAATTTTTTATTTATCTATATGCATAGATTTTAAAGTATGATCCAACGGTGGATTCGAGCAAAGAAAGATGAATCCATCTTTCACACCAAAAATACAACCCCTACCCGATGTTGAAAGATATTGATCCTTCATTTCGAGCCCTGTTCCTCAGTATCCCGGTTCCTAAAGTATTAGGCTCGATTTGCCCAAAGATCTGAGTTTCAGCCTGGGTAGAATTAGAAAGGGGTACAGGTATACGATGGGTTGTGGGGTTAGAACCCCTCACCATTATTTACAGGATAAAAAGTGGGCAGTGGAGGGGTGGTTGCTGGTTGGTCACCACAAAAAAGTTGCTGGTTCAAACTGTGCTCAGACAAATAAAAATTATTTTATCAGTTATAAATTTTGACCTTCTTAATTAACTTTTGCAGTCTTCGCATTTTTTTTAGAAACTATTAACTTTATGTTGAAGTATGATATTTTTAAAAACTCATTTTGTATCTGCTAAAAAATGTTGACTCGAGGGGGGGAAAGGAGTAATATTTACAAAAAAATGAAAGAAAGGGAGATTGTAGGGTTTAAAGTAAATGTTGCATCCTAGTATTTCTAAACATGCTACGAGGGTTACAAGTGTTCTTTGCTAATCCATTATTTTTCTTGGATATGAATTATAATTCTATAATTTCAAAATATATTTTTATTTTTTTATTTTTTTGTATACACACACACACACACACACTTCCAAATATTCATTAAAAGATCAGAAAGTGTTTGGATAAGAAAGAATTAGCAAAAAAATAGAAAAAATACGGGCTTTCTAAAACATTTATTAATATATTTACTTAAATAATATAGGAGACTAGAAATGATATATAGGATCATTAAATTGTATGGTATAAACATTTCTTAAATTAGTCATGAATAAATCATAAATTCATGTATAATTAAGAAATAATAAAGTGGTTCTAAAAATTCATTTTTTGAGTATAATTAGCGGATCATTCGATCAAATAAAAAATCAAGAATAATTCGAAAATTTTTCAATAATTCAGAGACTATTATAATTATGATTACAACTAGTGGAAGAAAAAAAGCTGCTCCCAATTGAAAAAATAAAAATATCAAATGTGAACATACATAGATATTGTTAATAAGTGCATATTTCGAGTTTCAAATATGATGTAATCTATATAGAAATACAACCTAGGAAAATTTTATATTTGGCTTTTGAACATAAATCCAATCCAATCATTTACTAGACCTTTCTCTCTTTTAAAGATTTTAATGACATATTGTACCCAATATTTTTTTTTCTTACTTTATTACATATTGAACCCCATGTTATTCATATTTATAAATCAACTCGAAAAATTTTCGTGCTTTATTGCACTCAACATCTTCCATCCTAGCAATTGATTGTACTTAACGTTTAAGATAACTAAAGGTAGAAAATGACTTGTCCATCCTTGTTTAGTCTCATCTAAGGTCCATGAAGTAAACCACTTTAACACCCCTTACCTCCCAAAAAAAAAACAAACAAACTTAAACATATTTCCTCTAAGGTCAACCAAATCAATACCAATTTGTTATGGTCCCACATTGGCTGATTAATGAGGTGCCATGTAGGTTTTGAGCCGGTCTTTCGCCCAATTGTTTTAGCTTTTTCGACCTTTGGTATATCATAGGAGGTATTAGAGTCAAATCTAGTTTGCATCTTAGCCCTTATCCATCATGTGGGATACAAGGGTTTAATAGGACTAGGGCTATGAGTGGATCTTTATTGGGATTCTTTTAGTTCTGTCCAAATGTATCATGAATTCCATTGCAGAGTCTCATCTAGATATGACAGAGAAGAGCAGTAACAAGCCAAATGGCTACAGGTAGAAGCATGTGGGCATGCTATCAGCATCGTATTAGACAAAAAATGATTGAAAGAAGGATAGAGAGTAGAGTGAGTCTGTATGCCTTGACTTTCAAGGACGCTCGCTATCGTCATACCACTATTTGAAAGAGATGGATAAGGGCAATAGTACTGGGATGCAGTAAAGGGACACGAGGTTATGGTAGGGGTGGAGTGTTGAGCTATGGTAGTGAAAGCTAAGTTATAGCTACACCTAGGATAGAAATTACTGTAGACTAAGATAAGATAAGATAAAATGTAGTGGATTGCTTTTTGAAAAATTCTCAATAAAGTATAATCACATTAATTTATACAAGAAGCAAAATAACTAAATACAATTGTTAATCCTTATAGCTGCCCTATGTACTCACAATTCTCAGCGATTTTGATGCTTCGCTCCCATGATTTCATGCATAGTGTCACCAGTTCTTCAGCTTGTGACTCGTACTCATATATAATGTTATGGTATAGCAAGAAGTTTGTCCCTCCCTCGAGTTGCAAGAATCTCACCCCTCTTTAGCTTGCATCTCCATACTTAGTATGATTTATCACAATTGAAGTCAATTATATAGTCTAGTAAGAGTTGCATAACTTTTATTTGCTCTATTTCTTTAAAAATTTGATCCATAGTTGGATTATCGAAATGAGGCATAAATAAACCCCCTCTCAAGCAGGAGTCAGTCACTAACAAGGGCATCGCTAGGATGGGTAAGGGAGATTGTTGTGGTCCTGCATCGGTTCATTAGGGGGCACCACATGGATTTATAAGTCCGAGTTGATCCTCTACCTAATAGTTTAATTTTTTTTGGGCTACGAGTCCATAACAAGTTGCTCTATGGTTGCTCTCACCATCATCATTAGTGTCATCACTGCTAGTTGATAACCCCTCTTTTGTTAAGCACTCTATCGATGATCTTATCATTGCCCATTGGATTCATGCACTCACCTCTCCTATGGTGGTGGACTGTTGCTGGCTCATCTTAGAGGTAAAGGAGGAAGAGGGAGAGGAAGAAGAACTAGAGGGCTAGGAGAGCAGCAGGGATGAGATGATGGCTATGGTATGTGGCATCGTAATTGTGAGACCTTAAAACTGGGCCCGATCCACTTGATCGGCCCAGCCCCAATGAAGGAGCCTCCTGAAAAAGTCGGATTCCCTAGTTTTTCTTGGGATTCTTCCGCCTCTTGTGAGATCATCCGAAGAAGAGCCAGCAGACCCCAAGTCTCTTCCTTCCTTGGGCGGTCTTCTTCTCCGTGCAGCCGCCCGAGAGGGAGAGAGAGAGAGCCGAGAAGCCACAGCACGAATGATCCTTTTCCTCCTCTGTTTGCTGCCGGAAAGAAGCCGCCAGATCTTCGCCGGGGCTGAGGTAAGGTTCCTAGCTTCACCTCTTTGTTATACCAATTGAAAGAAAGAAAGAAATAAAGAAAGAAGAAGAGAGGGAAGAAGGAGAAGGCCGACTGTCGCGGGCTCTTTTTCTTCTCCCGTTCGCATGCCTCCTCTGCGGGAAGAAGGAGAGGGCCGACCGTCGTGGGCGCCGCCGGCCTCGACTTGGCTTCTCCCGAGCTCGCCGACCTCCCTTCGTGGAGAAGAAAGAAAGGGGGGGAGGAGAAGAAGTCAGGAGAAGAGGAGGAGGAGAAAGAAAACGAAGGAAGAAGAAAGAAAAGGGGGGAAAGAGAAGAAGTCGGGAGAAGGTTCTGAAGAAAAGAGAAGAAAAGAAAGAAAAAAAAGAAAGGAAAGGAAAAAAAAGAAAAGAGAAGAAAAAGAAAAGAAAAAGAAAAGAAAAAGAAAGAAAAAAGAAAAAAAATATAATAATAATAAAATAAAGTGAGGAGAGTGGTTTATGGGTATGAATCTGAATCCGAACCCAAATCCGGGGTACTAGACACTTCTGCAGGGTCGGCCCTGGGAGAACGTTAAAATTTAAGTTATATATATTGTGATGAATTTTAAAAAGAAAATATGATTTTTTATATTAGGTTTTGCGAGGAATTTGTGAGATTAATTGAATTTGTTGTGGATCGCGTTCGATGTAAGTAATGAACTGCCTTCTCTACACTCTTCATTTATATAATATTATTTTTGCATCGAATAAATTGTTAATGAATTTATATGTGATTTATGAATTTTATGAGATGATGATTTGAATGAAAAATAGATATGTGAATTGGAATAATGTTTTTCGGATATATTTACTGTTCTTGAATCGCATATGCATATTTAGATCGGATTATGATATATTTATTATGTTACAAAAGAATTTTGATGTGCATCAGATTTGGAACTCTCAGCCTGACTATGTTTTGGACCCTGCCAATTGGGGGTTATGCATTGGCAATTTTGGCCCCATCACAGAGTATAAGTGTGGTATTCTGGCCCACTCCGCAGGGTATAAGTGCGGTATTCTGACTCATTCCGCAGGGTATAAGTGCGGTTCTGTTTCTGGCCTACCTACAGGGTATAAGTGTGGTCGTAGTTAAAGACCGTTGAGTTGAATGTGATTTGTTTTGAATCAGATTTATGATTATGTATATGGATATTTGAAAGATACGGATTTCAATGAATTTGTGTTTGAAAATGAATTAATTATGTTATTATGTTGACTCATCATAATTTATATTTATATTTTATGTTATTATATGAATTGCCTAGGATATGTATTACTTACTGGGCTGTGTAGCTCATTATACAATTTCTTGTTGTTTTACAGATTGCGAGAACTAACCTATCGGCGTTGTAAAATGGGAGAGTAACTAGAAGAACTGTGGCACAATTTATCTTAGATAAAGGTTTATTTAAATTGATATTTTATCTTAAACTATTGTTAGACATTGTGAGGTTTTGCTATTTAAAGAACCAAGTTTTACATGCTAGTAGTTTATTGTTTCGCTGCGTATTTAGAACTGTGAGATATTATAATTTGTGTCAACATTGGAATAAGACTGGATTTATTTCAGCTGAATTATTTTAGTTATATTTTTGAGATATTTGGTTAAGATGCCTTGCATGCTCGTGGGGAGAATTTTCTATGGGTGTGGGTGTGCGGCGGTTGGCGCGGACCTTCGGCTCGTGATCTCGGGCTGGGGGCTGTCAATGGCGACATATAGTTGGCTCATTTTGGGAGGGAGAGGAAAAGATGGAAGAACGAGACGGGGAGGAGTGGGGTGATAGTATCACCCCCGAGATGGCTGGGCATAGTTCACCTGTTATAGAGGTAGAGGGATGGTCCTCGCGTTGGTAAAGCACCTTTAAGGCTTCAACTCAATACTAATTTGATCTTAAAATGTAAAAGGGATTCGCTCTAATGATTAGATAGTGGTTGTTCAGTGGTTTGTTAATAAAATCTTATCCCTTGGTGCTAAATGCGACAGTGTGAAATCATTTAGATCGCTACATTTATGATTTTTAATGTGTAACAAATTAAAGAGTTTTTTTGCCCAAAAAAATCAAATTTCTCGGCTGGATTCCAATGGAATATTTACGGTTCGTTTTAGAACCGCGCGACCGGGCGGGGCACCGGATTCAATTTGAAAAGCCCACACACTAATTGTCCGGTGCGTCGGACGCACACAGAAACCTCGCCCCCTATAAAACACCGCCCAACTCCCCTCTGGCCCGCTGCTTTTCTGACTTCTCTCTTTCTCCGAGGTTTCCTTGAACCCTCCGGCTTTCCCTAATGGCGCACGAGACCGCCGGGTACCGCCTCAGCTGCGAGCTCCGAGCCCACGAAGACGACGTAAGCGATCTTCCTCTCTCTCTCTCTCTCTCTCTCTCTCTTTCTCACTCTCTCCGAATCTTTGTTGTCGTCATCCGCTTCGATCTTCTTGTTCAAAGATTTTCTTGAAATCATCTCCTTGATCGCCCTAATTCTGTCCAATATAGTACTTTATGGGGTTCTCAGCCTCGAAACTCCAAGATTTTTGGTTTGATTGCTCCGAATTCTTGATCAGGTTCGGGGTATCTGTATCTGTGGCGATTCCGGATTTGCGACGTCCTCCAGGGACAAGACAGTGAGGTTCTGGGCCCCGAATCCGGACAAGAAGCACCAGTACGTTCTGTCGAAGACTCTTGCCGGGCACTCCAGCTTTGTGGGGCCGCTGGCCTGGATTCCTCCTGGGGATCGTTTCCCTGAGGGTGGGATTGTGTCTGGAGGGATGGATACCCTCATCTTGATGTGGGATTTGGGCAAGGGAGAGGTCGTGGAGACGATGAAGGGGCATCAGTTTCAGGTCACTGGTCTTGCGGTCGACGACAATGGTGATGTTATCTCGTCATCCATTGACTGGTAACAAATTTCTGCTGATTCTTTAAGATTTTATTACTTGTGAGATCAGATTCTTTGGATCTATCTGCAGCAGATCATTGTAGTTCCCTATCTTTTTGTTCATATTCTTATCTTTGGCTCGGCTTCTTATGTTTTGTTTATCTGTGTTCATCGATGTCTTTTCTCTATGCTTGATATGGTCACTGAGTTTTTGAAATAAGTAAGGCATTCAGGGTTATAAATGCATGGTACTGGATAGATGAATTCTTATAGATCCATCCCCTGAAGGAACCGGACATGATAATTTTTCATCGTCCGGCTCGAGCAAGAACCAAAGGAATGACAGAACTAGATATATATAAAATCTATATTTCATACATATCTCCACAGATATAATGACTCTATGTAAGAAAAGATTTACCAAATTCTATTTTACGGAGTTGCAATATAAATTTACATGATTTTAGATAAAATTCGTGGTGAAACCAGTCCAAAATATTGATTATTTTGGTAGATTTCAGTAGATTACTTAATCTTTTTTCTACTTTTCGGTCTTTTAAAAATTTTTGCTGCTGTACTATGATATACTAAGCTCTTGTTTTGTAGTACAATTCGACGGTGGAGGAAAGGTCATGCTATTGAATTTTGGGAGGCTCATAAAGTTGCTGTTCAGGCAGTTATAAAGCTACCCAGTGGCGAGCTCGTTACTGGTATCCTTTTCGTGTTTCTGTTTAAGTGATATGGGAAATTTGGAAGAAATTATTCTTTAAATTATATTATATAGAGGTGGTTATATTGCATAGTTTATTGGCCTAGAATTGTCTAGCCTTTTAACTCATGAAGTTAAGTTAGATAATTGACCCTTTTGCATTTCAAAATTTTCTTTTCTATTTTGTGCAGAAGGTCTCCACTTGTTTTTACTGCTGCTTAAGTTTTACATTTATATGTTGATATCTTTGCAATTTTTAGTACAGTGCATGCTTTCCCTGTTAGTTTGTTCTGCAATTTTCTCAATCCATCCTACTTAGAAACTATGGCTTTGAACATTCTTTCTTTAGCATGCATCTCATCCTGTTCATACTTTACTTCATAAGCTTACATGATGGATTAAAAGCTCATAACTCCTGCAACCCACAAATCGAAAGTTAAACTTACTTTTGACATTAGGCATCAGATGATGCAAAATTACAACCTTAAGCGGTACAATTTTGCAGGGAATGATTAGATCTGCTGGGATGTCATGGTGATGAAATGTTCTTGATGATGATTCAACTTTGAAAATTTTAGTTTAATTTGGAAGAATTGTCATGAGAAAGAGCCTCTTAAAGAAGATTCCTTGACAAAACATTCTGCGTGTAATGCATGAAGGCTTGTCATGCCATAGATTGCTTAAAACACCTTCAGTCAAATCATCATTGAGCTTCATAATTTTCACATGAAGTTTAATGATGGGGTTTCTAACTCATGCATTTCTAGAATGGAGAACTATAGTTAAAATGGAGATTACTACCATTAACAACAATTAAATTCTGCGGAATGGGAGCTTTACTAGTTATTTAGATAAGGATAGAATAATGCACAAAAGTTCTGGATGATCCCAAATAAGGATCCTATGATTGTTTGAGAGCAATTACTGCAAAGACTTTTGATACTTGTGTGGAGAAAACAAGTCTGCCACTGGTGCACAACTTTAATAAAACGAAATAAATAAAGTCGAGAGCCTCGTGAAATTGCTTGGAAGAAAGAGAAAGTCTCATAGGTGAGGGAGGTGGTGGTTAGCATGGATTGGTCCATAGGACGAGCTTGAGTATCTTAGTCACATGCGAGTGTCTTTAATAGTATTATGTTGCAATTTTCTCACCACTTTTATCTCTGTAAAGTAAAGGAATGCATGTATCAGCATTTATGGTAGTATGTGCTGTTACATCGTATCCAACCGCTCTCTACTAATGCAAATTTTTGCCACAAACGATAACCAACAGTAAGTGTAGATGTAAAAAATTTGGAAAAGAAAGGGTAAACAAGTTAAGCGCACATACTACATCTAGGATACGCCTCGACTTTAAACATGGAGTTCCCAAAATTGAAATCTTGAGTACTTAACATTGTCTGTGCATGTATATGTATGTGTAATTATTGGTGTTTTTATATATTTTCTTCTCAAAGAGGAGTAAAATATGACTACTTTCTTTTATGTTATCTAGGTTCGAGTGATTCAACTCTTAAGCTATGGAGAGGAAGGACCTGTTTGCACACCTTTATGGGGCACACAGGTTGGTTGGTTTTATGTTCTCTAATGGCAAAATCATCAGGATATCAAATCTTTTTTTAGTTTTCCTATAGATTATCACTAACCTTATCACATTGTTATGATCTTTGTGAACTCCTGTATATTCTGCTCTCCATTTTTTTAAAAATATTTTATGTTTTCAACTAAATGTTTTTAAAATGATTTATGCTTACTTGGTGCATTATTTTGTTTCCCTAATCCAAACCAACAATATTGCCATGCTTTTGTATAGTTTGGAAAAAAATATAGAGGTAAAAATATGTTATAACCATGGTCTTAGTCACCATTCTGAGAAGTGCAACTATCAAGTGTTATAGAATCTATAGATGGAAACTAATGGTTTTTGTCTTGTTGAATTTATTATGCTTGCCATCATTATAGTGTATTTGGTAATATTGATTTGTATATTTTGTAAATACCTGATTTTTCCTACTTTCCAGTTGTTGGTCGATTTTTTTTGACTTGTTTCAGTTTATGCCTGGATATACATTAGGGTAACAAAAGCTTTTGATAAGTAATAGTTTTTTGTAAGGCATGTTGCACTTTTGCTGGTTACCTGATGGCTTGGTGTTGTAAACCTTTGTACCACAATGGTGTTAAAATCTCACAATTCACGATCTGGATCTTACAATCCAGGTTGAAAAGGCCTTAAATGATTCAGATCCTATCCTTGGAGCAAGATCGGTGTAAGATCACGAGATTTGTATCCATATGATGGACTATACAATTTTTCAATCATAGGATCCAACTTGATTATGCAAATACATATTAAATCATGGGTCTGTCCATTTTCTACAATTCATGTGACTTTGTGGCTTTTAGATTACTAATCAACAACGAGTCTCGTCTCCTAAAATTAGCAAGTCCGTTATTAAGCATCATAGAGTTAAAAGCAAAATGCATTTTTTTTTGTATTTTTATAGCCATATGTTCAAGTCTTGCCCCCCCCCCCCCCCACCCAAAAAAAAAAAGAAAAAAAGAAAAAAAAATGTTCCACCGAAAATGATAAGATAGATAATATATAAATTTCTTGAATGGTGACATAGTATTTGTTTCATTAGACATGCTATATGGGCCTATATTGGCAACAACTAGACTTTTTCTATGCATTGTTGTCTATTCACCATTCATCTACTTTGTACTTGACTCATATCACAATTTTCACATTTCTTTAATATTTACAAAGTTTTGAAAGAACTCAGAAAAATTCTTAGAATTATAATCCAATCTACAATCTGATCTGATCTATAGCCCCCTCTACAATTTACAACTTGATCGCGATCTTAACAACAATGTTGTTCCATGTGACCATGCGCTCAACCATGTGCTTCGGCCTAGCGCTTACAGCAACTTCTGTGATTGTGGAGTCAAGAGTTGTGGGGAGACATGCATCTAGATGTTCATGATCCAATCTTTTCTTGCCTCAATGTTCCATAGTTAGTTTTAGAAAATCTGAAGGATTTTATGGGATATGGCAAACTATCATGCGTTGTGCTTATGCTGGTGAACTGCTAGCACTATATGTTTTGCATGCCATATTGTGTTGACTATTGACACATGGCACATGGCACTGCAAAGGGACATGCTGATTTGTAGAAAGAATCATAGCTTTATTCAGTTTATGTAAAATAGACCAATTTTGATTTCTTCATAAAAGTACATAGGTGCAGTTCTAGACAAACAAATGATGTTCTTAACTGATATATAGAAATCTAGGTAATAAATCCTACATATATATTATAGTTGTTGTGTAGCATGTGGCTTGTTGCTCACTTTCGAGTAATTTGTTATTATAAATTAACATCTTATAACTATTTATACAGATTAATGGCATAGGAAATAGGTATATATATTTACGCACTAAAATGTTGAAGGCATTTACACATTCCTGGAATGATAGGAAACTCATGCTTCATGCTGGTAGAACTACAGGAGGTTTTTTGTAAAAAGAGAAGCTTGCTTTCTGACATTTGTTCCGAAGTAGAATAACAATTATTGGTTATACCATTTCCAATTTGTTGATCAGTCTCTAAAATCTACAAAAAAAGATCCAGGTCAGAACAAGGCTGTTTAGTATGTTCTGTTTTGAATGTAACATGGGAGAACAAGGTATATGCATCTTTAAAATTTGCGAAGAAAAAGAGATCCAGGTTAGAATAAGGTTGTTTATTAAATTCCGGTACAAATGTAACTTGGGAAAATAAGGTATATGTCTATGTCACTGTGTATTGGTACTTTTGCACATTATCTTGATCTGCATCCGTATAAAGAGATATATAGCAAGGTGATCTGGCATGGGCAATATAGAGATATACTATGTATAGTGCTGACTGACAGGTATATGGATATGGTATGGTATGAATGAGCACTTCAATCGTTATTTCATGCTTTTTGGCAAATTTGCCTTGGACTAGGGTACAAGCCCTTGTTGCCATTATATATACCGATTTTCTATGTTAAGTTACTCTGTCTTTTTATTATCTTAATTATGTCAATGGTGAGATTCTAACTTTTTCCCATCCGACCTTTAGCTAAGGATGTTTTCTACCTCGTGGATCATTCCTACCAGTGAAGTGATGTGTAGTATTGTTAGATTAGTACATATCTGTTCCATATCAAATGAGACAATCCGATTACCTCATGGTTCTTTGTGTTTTGTTCAAGGAATGCGGAATCGTTCCGAACCAGACGGTTCCGCCCGTTCCGAACCAGACGGTTCCGACCGTTCCGAACCAGACGGTTCCGCCCGTTCCGAACCATACCGGTGGCCTACCGGTACGGTTCCGACTTTGAAACCGGTTCGTAACCGGAGTTGGAGAAGACAAAGAGAAAGAGAGAGCGAGCAGGGGAGGGAGGGAGAAGGAACGCCGCGGGGGCTAGCGGAGGCCGAGCGGGCGCCCGCCGACCCCCCCCAGCCTTCGCCGGCCCCCTGCGGCCCTCCGCAGGCATGTGCGGCGCTCCTCACTCCCTCCGCCGCTCGCTTTCTCTTTCTTTTCGTCTTCTCCGGCTCTGACTGGTTTTCTCTCTGTACGGGCCCGGTACTGAACCGGACTGGGTGCCGACTAGTACAACACCCGGTACCGCTTCGGCAATCCTTGGTTTTGTTTGATGTGCTTTCTTTTTTTCCTTTTTTCTAAGGGGCAAAAGTTGATTCCTAAGGTTTGAATTTTGAAATTATGGTGTTTGCACTCTTCTTTTATTCTTTTTTTCTTAAAATTTTTAATGCACATGTTTGTTGTAAAATTATATAAATATTTTTTCAGCTTGCACAACTATATTATCATAGTCTTGCAAATTTTGGAAGTGCATTGAGTCCTTGGTTAATTGGATGTTACTTCTTTAACATAAATAGTCTTGGGAGATATATTAACATTGGGATTGGTGACAACTCTATGCTATTGTGGCGTATTTCATTTGGCTGGTGATTCGACCTTTTCATAAATTTATTTTGAAAAGAATTCTTGTACTTGGATCTGCAACTAAGGATTATATAATTATATACTAATTTCGTGTGAGGTCTTTCTAGATACTGTTCGAGGCCTAGCAGTGCTGCCTGGGCTTGGGATCCTTTCTGCATCACATGACTGGTATGGTGTGCTTCTGCAAATTCGAGTTTATGTGCAAGTGGATTTTTTATTTATCACTTATTGCCATTATTGTCTTGCCTCTGTGTGTACTTTATCAGGATGCAACTTTGTAAATTGTATATCTAATTCCCATTGCATATGATTAAGTTTTGTGATTTTTGAATTTTCAATGAGGCAGGAAATTTTTTCATCCTTGACGCTTATAACTTAGTAAAATAAACTCATCATGAACTTTTGTAGTCTATAAACTATGTTGAGTATTTTTCTTGTAATTTTACCTTGAAATCCCTAACCCCCTCCCCTCAATCTCCATTAGTGACTGTCCATTAGTGCAAGTGGCTTGGAATGGTCTAAGATACCTTAACCTAGATACTATCTAGACCAATTCGGAGTGATCATTGAGATTTCTCAACCCATATGCTACCTATTTACTTGATGGGTTATGTTGCGTTTGATTGGGTTTGATACTAATATTGCTAGATTTCATTCTCAATCAGGTTGGTGTTGAGGTAATCATGGTTGTATTTATGTCCAACCATGTTGTTTTACTTCAAGTACAACTTAGGTCTGTATTTGTTTAGTCAAGATCCATCAAACCCATTTACACTACTAAAAAGTTGTTTCATTAAGCAGTAGTTGCTCGTGTAATCAGTGATAGGTCATGCACAATTATGGGTTTGACAACTATGAGGGATTGAATGAGATCATATCATATTGAATATGAAAATTATGAAAGTTATAGATTCAAAGGAGCGAAGGCTTATGTTGGATGAGAATGTGCAATGCTTCTTGAACTATGGCTTAAAGTAATATATTACTAAACATTGGTATTTGTGCCAACTAACAAGAATATCAAACTAACAGTAAATATTAATTTACACACTCTTCCTGCTGAATGTGTGCCAGTTCTCATTTTAGGCTTCTTACTTGCTATAGTGCTGCTAGTTGCCACAAACATGACGACTGAGCTGAGCTCAGAAACTGACGGCAAAAATCTATCATTTTCATTCAGAACTGTCGAATGGCTGTATGATCTCTTAAGCTAATTAGGGTCGGTGTTCCTAATTGGTGCAGCTTCTGAAATTATGATGATGAAAGTGCTAAGGCAATATTGTTATGTCTTGGATTTAGCTGATGGATATCATGGGATAAAATATCTGGATTCTGGATGACAAATTAGCTGATGGATATTTGGGATCTTGATTCATTGACAATGTTGATACTTGATACCATGGCCTTGTATGTTAGTGAAATCGCAGCCTTGATGCAATCACTTCCAGGGGCTAGATGAAGCTCATGTGCCTCAGTATGGTCATGAGGATTGGACCTAACTAAAGTCCATACTAGCTGCATATGATGTTATATATATCTACATAAATAATGTGTGTGTACACGTATGTATAAAGTCAAATCATTCTTTTGTCTCTCTATGCTTTGTGTCAAAGGATGCTTTCCATTTGTAGTTCCTTATTGTAATTTATCTGTTGAATGGCAGCTCCATTAAATTATGGGCGTTAACTGGTCAAGTCTTGATGGAGATGACAGGCCATTCCTCTCTTGTTTATTCTGTGGATGCACATTCCTCTGGACTGGTTGCTAGTGGGAGTGAAGACTGTTTCCTTAAGTTATGGAAAGGTGGTTTTCTCAGGAATTTATATATTAAAAGCTTTCGCCGTTATAAAGTAAATTAACTAGGTACTTTATTTGCTGAAGTAAAGTTTTAACACTTTTGAAGACTTTCCACACATGTTGCTGGAAACTATTATATCAGTTGCGCATTTATATAGGTCATTTTATGCATGGTTTTGAGCTTATAATTATAGTGATGTTATGCACTTTTTTATTAATGATTTCACTTGGTCCACATTCTTCGGCTTTTGTGTTTGCTATCTTGTTTTTCTTAATATCTGATTGATAGGAGAATGTTTTAACTAAGAGGTTATGGATCCACCAAGGTATGCTGAACCGGCTCGTACTGGCCAGTTCAGCACGTACCGTACTGGTACCGGGGCCAACCAGTATGGTTTGGTTGTGGAAAACGATTTCTGCTGCGTACTGGTTCCAGTTTGCACCGGTACCACCTGGTACTGGCGCGAGGAAGAAGAAAGAAGAAGAAGAACAGGAAAAAAGAGGAAGAAAGAGGAAGAAAGAAGAGGAAGAAGAGAAAGAGGAGAAGAAGATGAAGAGGAGAAAGAGGAGACTTACCGGTACTGGGCCTCGTCGGGGCTTGCTCGCGGGAGAAGAGCGGAGGAGAGAGGAGAAGAAACGAGAAGGCTCGGAAAGAAGGAAGGAAATTCTGCGCGGGAAACGCGTCCCATATGGGGAACGCGTCCACAAGGGTCTGGTCTTGGCTTGTGCGCACGCCTGTTTGCCTTTGCTCCTTTTGGCCGGCTAAGGCTTGGCCGATCTCTAGGCTCATCAGCTGCCCGATTTGGTCTCCGAATGTTGCCTGGACCTCGCCTGGCTTGGTGCTATGGCGGTGCTGTTTGCGGGGGGTTTTCATCATTCTCCCTTTCTTCAAGAACATTCTTGTCAAGGATGAAATTCAGGTATATCCGGACTACCTTGTCGTAGTCCTCTCAAGTAGCATCCTCTCTTGACAATCCACCCCATTGAATAAGGACTTGCCATACCTTCTTCTGAGCTCGTCCTCTTCGCCGTATTCGGTACTCGAGGGCCTCGATTGGTTGAAGAAGCAATCGGCTCTCCTCGTCAAAGTACGGTAGTTTCTACTCAATCAAAGTCGGGTTACCTACTTTTTCTTTCAGCCATGATACATGAAAGACTGGATGAAGTAGTGATGAGGCTGGCAGCTCCAATCGGTAGGCAACTTCTCCAATGTGATCCACAATCTTGAACAACCCATAAAATCTTTGAGATAGCTTTTGGTTGAACTTGTTCTTGATTGATTTTTTGCTTAAAAGGCTTTAGCTTCAGGAAGACATACCGGCCTGGTTCGAAGGCATCTCTTTGACCCTGCTCGTAGTATCTTTTCATTATCTCCTGCGCCTTCCAAAACTCCCTTTTAACATTTGCAAGGATTTCGTCTCTTGCCATCAGTTCCTTCTTAACCTCGTCGCTTTTGTCCGTGCCTCTCTCATAAGAAGTTAACAATGGAGGAGGCCTCTCATACACTAACTCAAAAGGACTCATTTTAATAGAAGAGTGATAGGAAGTGTTGTACTAGAATTCAGCCCATGTAAGGTAATCTTTCCATCGTGTCTGTTGCTTATGACAGAAGCAGCGCAGATACTGCTCTAGAGTCCTGTTGATGACCTCGGTCTGACCATTTGTCTGTGGGTGGTATGAGGAACTGTATTTCAGCTTGCTTCCTTGTAGCGTGAACTGTTCCTTCCAAAAGGTACTCATGAAGTTCTTGTCCCGGTTCGTGATGATGCTCCTCGACACTCCATGTAGCCGCACCACCATATCCACAAATGCTTTGGCTACTAATTTGGCTATGTAAGGATGTTTGAGGGGATTAAAATGTGCATACTTGCTCAGGCGATCCACCACTACCAGGATCACTTCGTAGCCCTTCGGTCATATTTGATCCTTTGGCATGTGTCACATTCGGCCACCAAAGTTTTGACTTGTTGCTTTAGTCCCTCCCAAAAAAAATGCTTCACACGCAAATAGGTGCGAAGCCAGCCGAATGACCCCCTTCCTTACTGTTATGGAAGTGGTCTAAGATGCTCTTTCTCAGATCGGGGACGTCAGGAACATAAATGTTATCTTTGTAATAGATCAGTCCGTCCCTTAGCTTGAAGTTATCCACATCACTCGTAGATGCTTCAATTTTCTCCTGGATCTTCTGGCCTCGAGCATCTAACTTAGTGGCTTTGTGGATCTGATCCCAAATCCGCAAATCTCCTCTGCTGATAGCATCACAAGCATGGTATGCCGAACCGGCCCGTATCGGCCGGTACGGGACGGTATGAACCGGTCCGGTCAGCTACCGGTACGGTGGAGCCGTGAAAACCAGTATATAGGTCGGTTCTGTGCCGGAGACAAAGAAGACGAAGAGAAAAAGAGAGTGTAGGGAAGAGAGGGAGGGAGACCACTTGTGGTCGTCGGAGAGCCGCAAAGGGGCGGTGGAGGCCAGAGGGGCGGCGGAGCCCGGTGGGGGAACCCGCGGGGGCGCGGCGGAGGCCCCCTGCCGGGCTTCGCCACCCCCTCGGCCTCCGCCGCCCCTCCGTGGCTATTCGATGGCGGCCATAAGTGGTCTCCCTCCCTCTTTTTCCTGCGCTCTTTCTCGTTCGTTCTCTTCTTCTCCAGCCTCGGCGGGAAAGAGCTTCCCGGTTTGTGCCGCCCGGTTTCGGTAAAACCGGAATAGTACCGGTCCGGTAGGCAACCAGTACGCCTACCGGACCCGGTACGGCGGATCTTGATCATAAGTCTGCTGTCCATCTTCTTCTACGACCCATAGAACTGGGTTGCTTTCTTTTCGAGACCGCATCTACAACCTTGTTCTCTTTGCCCGGTTGGCATACTATATCGTACTCAAATCCAAGCAGTTTGACAAAGAACTTCTGCTGCTCCGGTGTTATGATCTTTTGGTATAGGAGATACCACAACGCCTGGTGGTTTGTGATGATGGTAAAGCGCTTGCCCAAGAGGTAGGGTTTCCATGCCTTCACTGCATGAACTACCACCAGTAGCTCTTTTGCATAGGTGCTCCAGGCCCTCTTTTTTGGCCCCAAACCTTGGAGATGTAGGCCAACGATCTCTTCTCCTGCATAAGAACGACGCCAATATCTTCGCTGCTTGCGTCGGTATATACTTCAAAAGTTTTGCTGAAGTCTGTCTGATAGGGCTATCACCGGGCTCTGCATCATGGCCTTCTTAAGGTTGTCGAAGGCCTCCATTGCTGCATCGGACCACTGGAACTCGCTCTTCTTTAACATGTTAGTCAACGGCTTTGCGATCGGCCCATAGTATTGCATGAACCGCCGGTAGTATCCAGTCAGCCCCAGGAATCCCCTTAAGGCTGAGATGTCCTTCGGTAGAGGCTAGTCGGTCATGGCTTCGATCTTCCTTTCATCAACTTGCACACTGTCTTTGGAGACAATGTGCCTAAGGTACTCCAATTCTTCTTGGACGAAGGCACACTTGGAAGGCTTGATATGGAAGTGATGCTCTTCCAAGATTTGTAGGACTCGATTCAGGTGCTGCAAGTGCTCGTCCATGGTTTTAGAATAGACCAAAATATTAACAAAGAAAACTATCGCGAACCTTTGTAGATATAGTTGGAACACTTCATTCATAGCTGCTTGGAAAGTTTAAGGTGCATTGCACAAGCCGAATGACATGACTAGGTATTCGTAGTGCCCCGAGCGAGTATGGAAGGCCGTCTTGTGGATGTCTTCTTTCCGCATCCGTATTTGATGGTAACCGGCCCTCAGATCCAACCGTGTGAAGTACTTTGCTCCATGCAACTTATCGAGCATTTCATCCACGGTCAGGATAGGGAATTGATCCTTGATAGTGGCCTCGTTTAAGGCCCGGTAGTCGGTGCAGAAGCGCCACATTCCATCTTTCTTACTCACCAAAAGGACTTGTGAAGAAAAGGGACTTGAACTTTGGCGGATTAGCCCTTGCTTCAACATGGTGTCCACCTGCCTTTCTGTTTTATTCTTTTGGCAGTGTGCGTACCAATATGGTGGAATGTTGATGAGCTTGGATTCATCCTTCAATTTGATGGGGTGGTCGAATTTTTTCGCCGTGGTAGTAGGGATGTGGGCTCCTCCAGGACGCCCCGATGTGCCTCCAGTAGGTGCCGAACTTGCAAAGGTATTGCCTCCAACTCCATGCCCAGCTTCAGCCGATAATTGGGTTCCTCTTAATCGTGGCTGGTCAGCAATACGGCAAAGTAGTTGACTCCGCCTTGGCACCATCGCTCCAGCACATTGGCCTTGCATGGCCGCACCTTTTTGCTGTAAGTTGCTGTCCACCGCTTCTTTTGTCCCTCGATCTTGAACTCCATGGTCATGGAGCTGTAGTCGATGACTACTTTGCCCAAACTCCGTAGCCATGTATTGCCAAGGACTATATCTAGCCCGACAAGTTGAAGCACATGCAGGTTTGCTTTGATTTGGACCCCTTGTACATTTAGCCGGACTTCCTTGACAATCTCCTCACATGTAAGCTTTTCGCCGCTTGCCACCTTTACATCAAATGGCTATATGGCTTCTCCTTTCAAGCCTACTCTTCTGAGTATCCCAGAATTTATAAAGTTATAAGAAGACCTATTGTCGACTAACAATGATACCTCGTGCTTGTCGATCCATGCCATGAGCCTCATGGTTGAAGGTTGCTGCACTCTTGACAATGTGTGTAGGGATAACTCGGCTTCATCTCCCTCTTTGGTCTCCTCGGATATTTCTGTAGGTTCTGGGCTATTGCTACTATCATTTGTATCTGCAGCATCTTTGTCTTCCTTCTCACTGCCAACGTCTAGCAGGTACGCTTGGCCAGACTTGCAGTAATGCTCACGGCTTCATTTGTCGCCGCACTTGAAACAGAGGCCGCGTGATGGGGGCTCACGATCCCTAGCCCCGCAACAAGCCCTTTTGCCTTGCTCCTTGGCGTGCGCCCTTGAAGAAGCTGTTGATTATGGACCAATTGTAGGTAACGCCGGTGGAATAACTCAATGCAAAGATTAACAATGAAACTAAACTGAATTTTATTCCACTCCAATTGAAGAACAAACAATGACAATCAAAAGCAAACAAAAGTAATTTAGCAAAGGATCGAAAGCATCCCTTCCTAGCCCAATCTAGTGGAGATTGATGTATCAATCACTAGCCCAAGCCCTAGAACACAAAATCTAAGGACCGAAATCGGCATAATGCCGCCCAAGCGTTTCGACCGATTCTCTCACAAAGAGAACTAAACTCAACTCAACTTTGGGATGCCTCACAATGGCTCTTTACAGCCCCTTTCATGGACTCAAAATCCTAGGACTTCTAGTTACAATTAAAGACCAAGATAAACTTTAATTCCTAAACAAAAGGCTAAGATAAATATGAAGAACAACCTCTCCACGGATCCTTGCTAATGTGGCTGCGTTCAAGGCTTCTCCTCCCTTGATTTGCTTGAGATCAACGACTCGGAGGAGTCCTAGAAGACCTCCAAGTACTCCTTCCGCGTTTGCATGAGACGTGCGTCCCGGATACATGGGATGCGTGTCCCGGTTGACTGGGTCGCACGACCTGGCTGGGGGAGTCCCAGTCCGAGTAGGACTGGGCTGGGTGTGGGCGCCCGCCAGCTGCCCGCGTGCAAGGGCGCGCCACGGGCGCGCAGGCCCGCATGCTGGTTCGCACGACCCTTTGCGCACGAGGCCAAGGTTGGTCGTGCGCGTTGGCGTGGTGCGGGCTTGCTGGCCTCCCACCTGCGGCCCGCGCGTGCGTGAGCGTGCTGTTGGGCGGGCGCAGCACCAGCGCGCCCACCATGGCCCCGTGTGCGCCGGTCCTGCACGTGCAGCTGTCCGTGCGGCCTGCTCCATTCGGCCGAGCGCCCGTTGGGTTGACAGGGCGAGGTCTGGCATGTGGGCTGATCCCACGCGATGCTGATGTCGTCGCTGAACCCCTTGGCTGACTAAGGGTTGGCCGGCCACAAAGCACATCAATTGGCCTCTTTGGCCCCTGGTTGACGCATGGTCCTCTCTCGGCTTGGCGCCCTGGCGGCGCCGCTTGCAGGGGTCCTTAACACCGCGCTTGATGTGGTCTTGAAGCTCCTCTTGGGCGAGCTTCTTGACTGTCTGCTGCTTGCTGCTGGATGTAGCGGCCTTTTCCTTTGAAATTTGCCTTGAATGGTGGGGACTTGGTGAACTTGCTGTCTGCCCCATCATTGGCCATTCGCTGCTCCGGTTTATAGCTTCGATCAAGGATCTCCGCCATGCGCATTGCCTCCTGCAGCCTAGCCGGCTGCTTGAGCTTTATCTCCTTGGGCAGCTATAGTTTGAGACCGTCAATGAAGGTCCCAAGCAAGGCTTCCTCAAACCATCCGCGGACCATTGTTTGGAGCTGCTGGAACTCATCGATGCATCCTTGGACCTTGCCCTCTTGTTTGAGTTTGGCAAGTTGGCCGTGATGATTGACAATGGGGAAAGGTCCCTATTGTGTCATGAATTCATCTACAAAGGCTATCCAACCCATTCTCCTTCCTTCTCATACAAAGGCCCAGATCCACCTCCACCATCGGTTTGCCCTACCTTCTGGGTGGAAACTTGCAAGGGTCACCTGATCAGTTCTTGGCACTTTATACACATCAAAGTACTAATCCGCCTTTTCTAACCACCCATACGGGTCTCCCCTGCTGAACTTTGGAAAATCAATTTTGGGTTTTCTATACCCTCGCTCTGTAAGCCGAGGACCCCCCTCACTAAGGTCTTCATTCCGTACTCCTTTCCTTTTCTCGATGTGCTCTCTCCGGCCATGAGGCCTTTGAGCATGAGAGGGCTCCTCTTCGGCCATGATTTCCTCCCCATAATACACTTCTTGCCTCACACCCTCTCGATTTTCTTCGATCCATCTCTCCAACGCTACTCCGGGTCCTTCTACTCTTCTTCCCAGTCTCCTGTTTTCTCTCATGCCATAGTCCCATTGGTCGTTTGCCGACCCACTGCCTCCTTCACCCTCCCCCTCTTCTCTTGCCTGGCCTTGCCTTGAGATATGCGACCTAGGCCTCTCCCTCTGATTTTTTTTCTCTCCCTCTCTCTTCTATTCTCCTCTCCAACCTCTCTAAGTTGGCATTAGTCTCCCTTCTCATCTGCACTCCTTTTCTCATCTCGGCCAAGGTATTGGATAGGGTTTCCAATGCCCTGCCAAGCTGCACCGAGTTGCCTTCCAAGGCCTCGATCCGCTGCTGGTGGGTGTTTGAGTTCCCTCCGGATTCCATCTTCACAAGGCTGAAATTTAAAGATGCTGTTTTGATAAAAGGAAGTTCAAGTATGGCGTTACCTCTCGAAGATCTCAATAAAAGCACCAATAATAATGGGGGCTTATGGTCCCTAAGCCCCATACCATTGCCTTCCGTTGCTTCTTGGCTTCATGCCGGGTTGCAATGCTGCATGTGGACCGATTGGAAGGTAGTGCCAAGGTTTTGATCATAGGAATTGGAAGTGGCCGCAAATTCTTATGCCTAGATTAGTTGGATGATACACTCGGATGAAAAATGAAAGCAAAGTAGCTTTTGTTTCAAACTCAAATGAGGATGAACAAGTACAAATGCAGACAAATAAATCTAGTGGTGCATAACAAGGCAACTGCACTAGCCCAATCAATTAAGGATTCGGAGGGAACCCCTAATAGCCCAATCTAGCAGAGGAGGAAAATCTCCTTGCTAGCCCAATCTAGTGAGAACTTAATGTGGTTCTCCCTAGCCTAAGCGCTAAGGCCGATCCTCACAGGGACTTTCCACAGATTTCTTGACCCTTCGGAACACCCAACACTGCAGCCTCTCAAGGCTATTTATAGGCTGTAAGGCTGGATGCAGTTGCTGGGCGCCCATGTTTGAATTTTGAATGCAGGCTGCTAGGCGCTCTTGGCTGCAGTTTTCTGCGGTTGGATTGGTTTGGCTCCGGTTGGTTGGTTCGTGCGCGTTGATGGTGGGCCAAGTCCAGCGTGCACGGACCCTTGTTGTTTCGGCTTGCGCGAATGTTGGGTGTACTCTGCGTGCGCAAGTCTTTTGCTGGCCGGCCTGGCTCATGCGGCTGCCGGGTCCTGCGCACGGTCGGGCTACGGGCATGTTCTGGTCTAAAGAAAATCTGTGCGCATGGGCAAGATTGCGAAGCGCACACGCGGCCTGACGCTTGGCCGCTCGCGTGGGT
Organism: Phoenix dactylifera; assembly: GCF_009389715.1. Taxonomy (NCBI): domain Eukaryota; kingdom Viridiplantae; phylum Streptophyta; class Magnoliopsida; order Arecales; family Arecaceae; genus Phoenix; species Phoenix dactylifera. Next base: position 5,534,513 of record NC_052407.1, read on the forward strand.
ATGCGGTCGAACGTGCGTGTAAATCTTGCGCGCTCCTGCTGCTGTGCGCGGCCTGCCCGCTGCTGCCACGCGGAGATGCTTGCCACACTTGGCCAAGGCAGGCCAGGCCTGTAAGCGTGGGTACGCTGGCAGCTATAAATTGAAGGATGAGGCAGCTATAAATTAAATGAATGGAGAATAAAAGGCTACACATGCAAGAACTGTAGTTCTTCGCTAATATAGGCCAATATATAGTCTGTCTAATGAAACAAATGTTTTGTTTGGTTATTTATGAAATTTATATATTATCTATCTGTTTAATTATCTTTTTTGGTACGATGTTTTAGGAACATAACATGGAAAATCCTTTAACATATGGTTGTAAAGAGAATATCTACAACTTGTTCTTAATGCTATGAGTAGACTTGCAAATTTTACTTCCCAACACTTGTTGATGATAAGTAATCTAAAAGCCATGGTCACATAAATTATAGAAAATGGGCCTACCCATTATTTAATATGTAATTATCATGATCAATCTGGATTTATGATTCAAAGGAATATTCATTCCATTATATGGACCTAAATCTTGTGATACTATGCTGATCGTAATCCAACGATGGAATCTAGATTGTTTAGGGCCATTTTGATCCGGATCATAAGATCCTGATTGTGAATAGTAAGATTTTGACGTACTATATCATTCTACGATAAAACTGGTGCAGGGTCAATTTGGTATTTAAAACCTTGTGCTCTATGGATGGCTACACATTGACATATAATATTCTTTGTAGAGATGAAAATTTTACTTTTTTTTTCCTTTTGTTTTTTTAGTCAAAGGTTTTTTTTTAGAATTTATATTTGAGCAAACATGTCAAAAGACAACCTAGATTGATTTGTCTCTTTACCATTTCATGTTATATACCTTTGTCTTTCACCATTTAATTTATCTTGTCATTCAAGAATTGAATTTTCTCCCTTGTCTGAAGTGGCATGTAGCTTATTTCATATCAATTGTTTACTATTCTATTTGAGAACTAATTCTGTAGTACCCCATATTGTTGTTTTAGTAGATCTGGTTGAGGGGGAAAGTGGTGCTTTGAAGATATAAGAATTGTTGAATGCTTAATTTTGTGCAATACATGGTTAAACATAATACTAATGTTAAATTGACTATTGAGAAGTGCGTAGAGACTTGGACTTAGGTTTGTCCTTAGTTCACTGTGACAAAAGTAATGTACAACTTGCCACAATCAATTCTAATAATTGTTGTTTTTGTTCTTATTAAAATCTTAGAATTTACACTTAAAACCCTTGATAAATTTTTTTAGGTAGGAAATAATGCACTTTTTGGATAAATGTCCTATATGGAGGAGATCCTTACAACTCACATCTTACAAATTATATTACTTAAGAGGATTTTGATAATTTCAATATGTATTTAAACTTTTAAAGTTTGGCTTGATTAAATTCAAGCCTCTTAAATTTCATCATGTACACCTTTTTTAACAAGCTGATAAATGCTAATAATACATGTTTGTAACAACATTACTCTATGTATGCTTCATAACAGAATAGTTAATGATAAAACTTATAGTTCTTTCCTCTTTGTGCCTTTCCAGTTGTTTAACTGAGAATAAACCCTCCATGGTTGACCTTCACATCATAGGTTGTTATTTGTTCTTCCATAATCTCGTGGGTCTTAAATTGCAAACATCAGAATATTTTTGAAATGATTAAATTTTTCCAAGACATCTAAGACACATGTCCATATATACATATATATAGGGTTGGACTACACTCTTGAGAGGAGAGGGTATCTACTCCACTCAAGTCCAAAATTAATAATTAAGTACTCAAATTGAAGATCCATGCTTGTGATAAAATACATGATAAAATATTTGTTGATCATAACATACATATATTAAAGCATTTATAGATTGAAAATCTTTTTAATACTTAGATCATGGCAGAACATGGTATCATTTAAACCTTTTATTTTTGTGTCTACTTGATGCATTGGTTAGAGACCACCAAAGCCCTTGACTTTTGCTTTTTATGGATTTTTAGTGGTGTAAATCATGATCAACGGTGTGGATCTTTGATTTGTGTGCTAGATTATTGACTTTGGACTTGAGAAAAGTATATACCCCATCCTCTCGATGGGAGCAAAGTCCATCTCCACGCACACACTTACATATGTATGTATATGCGTGTGCATATATGGTGTGATCAAATTATTTCAAGTATTAAATAGTTAAAAGTTGAGGTTGCCCTGATCTATATGCTGCCATAGCTACACCATTGGGATGATTCTTGATTTTTCCTCCATCATACACCATAATTCTCGATTCTTGATCTTTCCTGATCTATCTGCTGGCATAGACACCTTAATTTCTTTACTTTTTGAAATTCTTGCTTTTATTCACTTTCATCCATGCCCAATTAAGAGCTACCATGAATATGACTTTTTTTAAGGTGAACAGGTATTTTATAAGTGAGATCCATTTCTGAAATTGAGAGTTTGTAATGTGATGAGGATTACCAAAGCTCATATGTAGGGGACCATGTATGCTGCATGGTTCATATCCTTAGGAATGCTGTCAAGTTAGTTATCAGAGATCTTGTAGGGAACCTTATAATTTGAAAACTTTTATGCAAAGCAGATGGAGTATGTATCCAAAGCATTGAACACCCTGGGTGTGTATGGGATGCCAAGTTCTTGGAAAATGGAGATATTATTACAGCATGCTCCGATGGAACTGTGCGGATATGGACGTTAGATAATGATCGGATCTGTGATCCACAGGAACTTGAGGCTTATGGAGTTGAACTATCTCTATACAAAAGCAGCAGGTATGAACTTAAATGTCAAAGCATATAATTACTTTTGCACATTCTATTCCCCCAGTATGCATTGTGAATCATCTTATCTCTTATTAAATAATATTTAACAATAATAATGACAATAATATGATAATTGGATTTAATACATATTTCAGTCATGCTCTAAGTCTATTAGCTAAATCTTATTTCTGAAATTTTAATAAGTCAGTCAATTATTTTAGTTTTCCATTTGTAATTTGTGTGAGGTCCTTTGGTGGGTTCAAAAAGATGAAGCTTACTAGCTATAGTTACATAATAACCAGCAATAATTTGAAATGTGCTATAAATTGTATCTCTCTCTCTGTGTGTGTGTGTGTGTGTGTGTTCGTGTTTTTGCCCTTTTGTTAATGACCATAATTTACTGCAGGAAAAAGGTTGGTGGGCTGAAGTTGACAGATCTTCCTGGATTGGAGGCTTTGCAAGTTCCAGGTTTTATGCCACTTACATCCAATAAATTTTATTTTATTAATTTATCTCATATTTGGTATATTTGATATTTGATGTTATGGATGTTGCCTAACCATGTAGCAGGGCATGCGGCATCCTTTTTCTTTCTTCTACTCTCTCTCTCTCTCTCTCTCTCTCTCTCTCTCGCACACATCTATTCCTCTTATTGTTCATGTTTTAGTTAACCTTTAGTTGCATTATGACAACTCAAATTTCTTCTTGTGTTTTTAACAAATTTATTTTTTACTGTATAAAAACTATATTACTTTATTATATCTTAGAGTAATATCTTATATTATAGCCGTTTTTTGGCAAATAATCCAGTAGCTTTCTTCTACTCTTGTTTCAGTGGTTTTAGTTAACCAAGGGTCCGGCATGTTCACTTCAGATTTCAGAAAGGTTTATATTTTGTTGATTAGTAACTAGCTTTAGAATTATATTGTGATAGTGATACTGTAAGGAGAGGGTATCATACAAGTGTTAGATTGAATGGAGGTGTCAAATTTCACAAGCTTGTTTGGTGTGAAGAACCGACCTCTTAGGTATAGGCTTGGGTTTGATGCTGTGGCTAGGTGTGAAAATAGGAAGTGCGTTGAGTTTGAGCTTGCCTGGGGTTGAAAGTCCGTAAAATGTTAATAGGGCCTGAATTTAAGCCTAGGTAGGTGTACCTGGGAACCCAATATAGAACCGAGTCTGTGTCTAGAAAGTTCAACTTATCTGTAGGGTAGGTAGGCTCAGATCCGAGTCCCTAGCCAAAACCACATGTTGGTCTGGCCCAACTAGACTCATTCGATGATGCTTCTAGGGTCAAATAATTTAACCTGTGTTATAGACATTTTGACATATAATATGTGATTTTGCATGATATCTGAAAAAAGAGTGGTTGTCTGCCAAATGTTCCCGAATTTTTTCCATGGCATAGGACCATTATGTCTTCAGATTCTAGTTGGTATTAGAACCGGATGCTATTCTAATGAGGGGTCCCTGGATCATTGCTGGACAATTCTTGGTAGAACCTTGGAAGTCGGATTTCATTCCGAAGAAAGGAGCCGTCAAGATGGATTTAGTTTGGATGAGATTGCCTATGCTCTCGATAGAATATTAGAAGGCAGCCGGGCAACCAATATTCGTTGATGATTTCACCAGTAATCTTCGGAGGCTAGGATTTGCCTGTCTGTGTGAGGGTGGGTAAACAAAACCTTTGAAACCAAGGTCTTTGTTCAAGGATTGGAATTTATATTTTGGTAGCAATTTGTTTATCAAAATTTGCATGTTGTTTACCTTCGCTATGGTTGCATAGAGCACTCGGCGGAGTGCCAGAGCTTGAAGGCCGGATCATTGAACACAAAGATGCTGAAATTGGTGGGATGGAGAATCATGGTGTAGTTTTTTGAAATTCTGAACAAGGGAAGTCTTTGGAGGGAAAGGAGGTTTTGTGGGAGGGTGGAGTCTTTCCTTTAATTTTGGGGAATCAATACCCGGCCACAGATCTTTTTAGCCTGTGGATAGTGGCATCAAGGAAGTGGAACCCTAGCAATGGGAACCAGGGGAGCAGGAGGAGAATGACGATTGAGTCAACTCGCCATCCAGAGCCGAGTAATGGGTTGAATTGGTCAAAATCACCTGAATCTGAAGACTAGATTCAATGGATGGGAGCAAGTTGCCAAAGCTAATAGGCATCGTTCGCTGGATGGGCTAGCTTGTTAGGGCACCAGGTGGTGGGCCATCCATGTGTTCAGGGGAGAGGCATGACAAGCAGCAGAAAAGGTGAGCGAAATTCAAATTGGTTTAACCTGTTGGCGGAAATGGGCTAACCTGAGGAGATCTACGCACTGGCTATTGGGGTTCTCAATAGGGATTTAGCTGGCCTGTGATCTTGATCAAGCCCGAGCCTTCAAAAAGGGGTCCGGTCACTTGTATCAAATGGGCTCAGGTCGATCAGCATTCTATCTGATGGGCTGTGACTTGGACTTAATCTGTTGAACGACCGTTCGCTTATTTGCTCCAATCTAAAGGAAAACAATGCGACCCTAGAAGAAGTTTCTGCACATACAGACAAGCATGTTCATTTTCTCTTCCTTAGGGCTGGCAAGTGTGAAGTGGAGGTTGGCGGGTTCCTGTCGTTCTGAGGTGTTCGTAACTGGCGGAGGAAAGGAGGTCTAGAGGATTAATCCACCTTTTGAGCCATTGACTAACTTGGAGAATCAAAGCTTGGTCGAATAAGGGAGGATTGGCATGGACGTTTAGTAACATGGTGAAAATTCAATGGAGGAATTGGAGAAGGGAGTCAGAACTTGGATAGTGCTGGCGCATTAGATTCTCGGGAGAAAGTGCGAAGCCCCCTTCTTACTCCATCCCATGATCAAGTGGTTCGTTATAACATCAATATGAGGGCTGTGCATTGGAAGAGGGTATACAAAGTTGGAAGAGAGCACAGAAGTAAGAGTGCAATTGGGTGCAGAGCCAGTTGATGGACAAGATAACATAACTCCCCCTTGCCCCGACTGATCATTAATGAATATTCTTCTTTGAAATTGTTTGGGGGCGGGCAAGCCCTCTTTCATCATGACAGCCAAATGCCTAATATAAGTTCACAATCCACAAATATGTGTTTGAGATGCATCTTGCTGGTCAGAGCATTACTCAAGTTCATCGACGTCTACCCCAAAATTGGAGTGTGTATGTGTTTGAGATGCATCTTGCTGGTCAGAGCATTACTCAAGTTCATCGACATCTACCCCAAAATTGGAGTGTGTGTGGTAGAGTCATAGGGGCTATAGAGTGGGATCATGGCCGTTTGGAGACTGGTTGTTGCTTCAGTGGAAGATTGCTCTCAACAGATTGTTGTTGTTATATCTGAACCAAATCAAAATTCTTGGGTCCTTGCATCTGTCTATGCTAATACTGAATATCAATTGAGGAGACTATTATGGAGAGATATCATGGCAATTGTTCAGGAGGGTATCCCTATGTTGGTTGCTAATTATTTCAATTGCATAGATGCACTAGAGGAGAAGAGAGGAGGTAGACTTTATTCGGATTCCATCGTGTGTCCAGGGAGTTCAAGGAGTTCATTGCAAGCAATGGGATTCATAACTTTGGATTCAATGGGGTCCGCTTCACATGGTGCAATACTTGGGATGGCAATGCTAGGGTGTGGGAATGGATGGATCAAACTTTTGTGACAGGCAATTATATTCAACAATTTCCGGATTATTAGCGTCACCATTCCCGGATAGCCTCTGATCACGGTCCCTTTCTAATCCATACCAAAAACCCTATAATATTTATGGCTCCTTTTTGATTTGAGAAATTTTGGCTGGATTATGCACACTCCTGGAATGTGGTTCGGGATGCTCAGAGAATTTCAGTTAGAGAGAACCGTATGTATAGAATTACTTACAAGTTGGAATTAACAAAACATTGATTACTGATTGGGTAATATATTTAGAAAGCTGGAAGAGACGGGGCATTGTGACATTGCAAAAGAAAGGGTGTGATCAGGGATGACCATCCAATGTTGATCTAAAATTCTTGAGATCCCATTAAGAAAGTCTCCCCTACTTCATCAGCATGAGGTATTCTAGAGGCAGGATCTTGAGTTGCATGATTGCGATATGGGGATGATAATACTATTTTTTTTTAATAGATCTACAATTGTCAGGGGACATCAGAATGGTATTTGGATACTAAAGAATAGGAATGGAGACTTGATAGAGGATGGCCAAATGATTAAAGCAGAACTGCTCAATTTCTTGAAGGCCAAGTGGCAAGTGGAGGTGGAATTGTTCGCAGATCCTGATATCCCTCCTATGAAGACCCCCTCGGCCTAACAAAATTGTTTTTTGATAAAACAAGTGACCGATGTAGAAATAAAACTATGAAAGAGGTAAGGTCTTGATGGATTTTCTTTAGTGTTCCTCAAGAAGTATTGGTCAATTATTTGTAAGGATGTTTCTTTACTAGTGAAGCAATTTTTTCTGGATAATTCTATGCCCCAAAGTTGGAGAGCTATTTCTATTACTTTGATCCCAAAAAGTATTGATGCTTTAGAACTATCCCATTACGGCTCGATCAGCATATGCACTATGTTAGTATGTTGTATAAAATTATAGCAATTTTTTTGAATAGTAGAATGCAACCTATCTTGGGAGATCTTGTTAATCGAGAACAGGGGGCTTTCGTGAGGGTCTAAATATTTCTGATAATATTTTGATTTATCAGGAGCTTATGCATGATCTAATGAGAGTTTCAAAAATCAGGAGCAAGATTTGCCGTCGGTATTGTACCATACTAGTATCGAACCGGTATGCAGTCTCATACCGTACGGACATTCGATACGTCTCACTGTCATGTAAGGTACCGCGTACCGGCACTTTAATAGGATGGTATCGGTACGGGGTTTGGTACCAAGATGGTGAATCTTGACTAGGAGTCTTATGGCCATGAAGATGGATATGGAGCGTGCCTATGATTATGTTCGATGGGAGTTCCTATGGTATACTTTGATGCAGATGGGGTTTTAAAGTGGGTGGATCAAGTTGTTTAGAGGTTGTGGGGAAAGGCCATCCTTTGCTTGACTAATATGGCACTCACACAGTGTTCTTCTAATCTAATATTTGTTTACGCCATGGTTGTCCATTGTCTCCATATTTGTTTATTCTCTATGCAGATGCCTTGACTAGAATGCTGAATCTAAAGATTAGCTAGCAGGGTCTGTGTGTATATTTGGCTGCTCCATCCGCATGCCCAATTTCACTCTTGTTGTTCATAGATGATTGTTTTTTGATTGCTAGAGCATCTATTGACTACTGCTTGATGTTGGGGTAGCGTATTGATGTTCAAAAATTCACTATACAATTTTGCTAAGATTGACATGCATTAAGCATTGGATCAAAACATACCTTGGTGTCGAAGAATGTGAGGGTGCCAGTTGTACTAGGAGCTCCCTTTTTGAGCAGATGACCTCGAATTCCTGAATGCAATCCATTGATTCAGAGGGTCAAGGATTGCTTGGAAGGATGGCAATGGGACAGGAAAAATAATGTGGGATAGGAGACTCATTGATTAGTGCTTTGCAGGGGAGTTTAGCTTTCAAGTGTTGTCTATTGCGATTCCATTAGGAGACAATTGATAAACTTGGGTGGGAGAGCTCCAATTGGCGGGGAGCTAGAGTTAGTTATATTCCCTACTCTGAATTCATCAGAGCAACAAAGAGATGTAGGGTGGGTATGGAAGGTTGGAGTTCATTCGAGAGTGGTGCACTTCCTTTGGAAGTTGGTTTGGGACCGTTGACCTGGTAGAAGGCTTCTTCACTATAGAGGTATTCCTATGTCCCCTTTATGTGACCAATGCATAGAGATAGAAGAATCAATGGACCACGTCATATTTGAATGCCCTAGAGCAGTTCAAATTTTGGGACAGGCTTTTAGTCTTCTGTGCCTATCCATCCGTCCTTGGTATATAGAGGTATTTTTTTGGTCTGTTAAGCGGGGTTTCCTCGAAGGGTTGATGATTTGAGCTCAGTCTCCTTGTGCTACATTGCCTATCATATATGGCTGGCTAGGAACAAGACTCTTTGAAAATGCCAAGGAAAGCCCTCTAGCTATTGTATTGAGAGCCTCACACCATGCGTCTGACTTCATACATGCTAGATTACTGGAGGGGATGATAGGTGGTAGGGAAATCTAGGGTTCTGTACATGTAGGTTCTACGTCTCATGTGATTTATTTCACTTGGGAAGCCCCACCCCCTAACTTTCTCAAAATCAACTTCGATGGTAGGAATAGGGGTCAAGGTAGTAGAGTAGGCTTTGTTATCCAAGGCTCTAGATCTATATTCATTGCAGCAGGTGGTTATTCTCTCTTTGAAATGATAGTTCCATTGGCAAAGATGAGGGCTGTATGGGAAGGATTGGTATATGTCATTACTGTCTTACATGCAGATTCCATTATTTTAGAAGGGGATTCTAGAGTAGTTATAACTCGAATCACCTCAGAAGTTCAGGATCAGAGGTCCACTTATCCAGGGTATGTTGAATCGGTACCGGAAGCCCCACCTCCTAACTTTCTCAAAATCAACTTCGATGGTAGGAATAGGGGTCAAGGTAGTAGAGTAGGCTTTGTTATACAAGGCTCTAGATCTATATTCATTGCAGCAGGTGGTTATTCTCTCTTTGAAATGATAGTTCCATTGGCAAAGATGAGGGCTGTATGGGAAGGATTGGTATATGTCATTACTGTCTTACATGCAGATCCCATTATTTTAGAAGGGGATTCTAGAGTAGTTATAACTCGGATCACCTCGGAAGTTCAGAATCAGAGGTCCACTCATCCAAGGTATGTTGAACCGATACCGAAAACCGTACCGGTCGGTGACCGGACCGGTTCAGCTTGTTCGGTACCGTTTCGGTACCGAGCCCGTACCGGGAGAGCCCAGCCGGAGCCGGAGTTGAAGAGAAACAATAAGCGAGTTGGGGAGGGAGGGAGAAGGAGAGGTCGCGGACTCCTGCGGCGAGCCGCACGCCCCCGCAGCCCTCCGCAGGCGTTCGCAGTGGCTGCGACTCTCTCTCGCCCCCGCTCGCTCGCTGGTCCTCCCTTTCTTTCCCATCTCCGGTGTATACCGGTTTCCATGGCGGAACCGTACCGGTAGGCCACCGGACCAGTCCGGTACGGGCTGAACCGGCCCGTTCCTTGCACTCATCCATTGATGAAGGATATTTGGAGACTCAAGTCGAGCATAGCTTCATGTTGGTCAGGTATGTCTTCAGGGAGGTTAATAGGGCTGCAAATAGGATGGCTTCTCTATAGTGGACCATACTGGCTTGGAGCTGTGAGAAATTGATTTTGCTCTATCGAAAAATTTTCTTGACATTCTTGTGACTGATGCACGTGGATGAATTGATTCAAGGGTTTTGTGAAGCAGCCGATCCAATAAAGAAAAGAAAAGAAATTATGCCAATAATTATATGTTCGGGAATTTCTGTTCTAGTAATTCTTTTTGTTGAAGGTACATAAAAGTTTTTTGCAGCCAAAAACTCTTCTAAAAAATTTGGAGATTCAAATTTTGGAATTTTAATGATAGTGGAAAATAAAAAAAATAAGTTAAAGGCAATCCTCCAACAACAATGTAAAGCTTTTACATCCTAGATATCAAAATATCACTCTTCACTATCTTCCCGCCTCCTTTTAGGCTTTAGTTATTCTTAAGTAGACTGTGGGGGGTTATTAAGCTTGTTGTTCTATGAATGCAGCATTCTAAGGTGTCTGGTGCCATGTTGTGCTCGTCTATTACCTAGGCCATGAGATGTACATCTTCACTTAAAAAGGTGAAAATGTGGGATCACTTAAAGGAATAGGGAGAGAGAAGTGGCCCAATGAGAGGGACTTGAAAGTTATTGGGGCTTTGAGAAAGAGTGCCATTCTTGAGGAAACTAATGTGTTTATGTAGAGTCTGTTTTGGAGCTTAGGAACTAAGGGGTGCTTTTGGGGAGAAGAATAAAGTTATTGCCTTATTGGAGTTCTATAGGGCTACTTATTGTGCTCAATTTCAAAATCCTAGAGATTGAATTTTGAAGCTTGCATCTTCAAGGTTTATTTGAACATGGTTGAAGCAAGCAGTTTTTATTATTGGAGTTTGTAGAGGTGATTTTTGTGGTATCTCGAGTGTTGGGCAAGTGCCTGGGTACTATTTCATCATTATCTAGGGCAACAACAGAGCTAATTCTGAAGAAAGAAACATTATGAAAAAGGCTCGTTTCAGTTGTTTCACTGGCATGCTCCACTCCACTTTTGCACTTGAGCATGGTCCTCTGATGGTTGCTTGCTTATTTTACTGCCTCATTGAAATTGTGGTCTAACACTACTTAAAAATTTAGCATGAATTTTAAAACAAAGGCCAGTGCAACTTTTGATCTTGGGAAATGATCAATTAGACACCTTAAATTAAATAAGGAAACTTAGAACTTTTGAAACTAATTTAACATTATATTAACATATTTAAACATCTAAGAAGACTGGATAGGGAACTTCCTTTTGGCCCACTTTGTTTTTTGGACATAAGAGTGTAATTGAGCCGATTTTGATCGAGCTTGGATCTGATAAAGTTTGTTTTGAAATTGATTTTGAGCTTGAACTCTGAGATCAGCTTGGTTTATTAACCATTATTTCATGCCCAATTCAACCTTAATTTCGAACGGCGAGAAACAGGAGCCTAATCGGTCATTTTGATAACCCTAAATTGGGCTAAAAGCTTGTATAAATCTTGGTTCAAGCTTAAATTATATTTGAGCCAGATTTCAAGTTTGGTTCAAGCTGGAATTATCATTTACTTATTTCAAAGAAAAACAAAATACACTCATTAAATCCTTAATTCAATGGTCTGTTTATATATATATATATATTTATATATATAATGAACATATTGAAACCTTATTAAGCTGAGCCTAATTGACCAGGGTGGATTTTTTGGTCGGGTTGAAATTAATTTCGAGCTTTTGTTGCTTGGTCGAGCTTGGTTCTTTTTGCTTCTAATCAAGGTTGATTCAAGCGTTTCTTAAATTTTAAGCTTGAGATGAGCTCGAGCTGCTCAGTTTAGGAAGCATGATACTCCAAAACACGACGTATGGTTGTATTCGATATGTATTAAATACAAGCACATGTCCAATACAGATTGCATACTTGTCCAATACAGGAAAGAAGTATCCTGATTTTAATTATTAAAACAGGATCTCAATATTCGCAGGATATGTCCTGATATTTTCTGGACTCCTAGATATGTCCGAATACTTACAGGATGCTTTTGGGATGCTCATTGATATGGTAGTGGTTTACTGGGCTTGGGTCAAGTAGGTTTTGACCTGGGTTTGTCTCCATGCCCAATAACTTAGAGTTATTAGCTACCATATTTTTTCTTTCCAGTGCGTAATTGACGTTGATTTTTCTTTCTTTTCCTCTCTTTTTCCCTCTTCATTTTTTTTGGTTTTCCCCTTAATTCAACTCCTCCATGACTGGAGACCCTTTTCTTTACTTCTAATTTTGATACTTCTCATCCATGTGTATGACATGATGGTAGGGTACCTGGCAAAGTTGGAGGGTTGTACCCTAATCTATTTTTTTTGGTAGTTAGCACAATATTTTTTTCCCCATGATTTTATTACAATGCGGCATTTGGTTTATGTTGCTGCATTTATTTTTCAATAGTAGATTTTTATTATGTTTCTTATATTGCTACCTTATTACATTTATATTTTCAGGATAAGACTGTTTGCTGCATTTATGTCTATTAACTTTATAATTTTACTAGGCTTATTTTTATTATATTGTTTAATATTTGTCGAATTTTTGTTTTGTGAATTGTCTTAAGATTTGTGATGTTAATGCTATTATATGGTGTTCTTTGATAAACAAATCATGCTTTTTGGATATATGTAAGGGATGAAAAATTCTTATTGCCTTATGCTAGCCATATCATCTCCTATTTTTTGAAAGATTTATCAAGTCATGTCGTACCCATATCCTGTATCCATACCTGTGCGTCCTAGTGCCTGGTTCATTTGATAGCCCTATTTCAACATCTCAATGCTATCTTCTTTAGGATCATGGTTACCATAAACTCTGATATCAGGTGGTTCTGTCTGTTCATATTTATGGTCATGTTAATTTGGCGGAGATGTGCTTGTCAGGTGGTTCAATACCATGTGATATGGTCAAATACAAAGCAACCTAGCTTTTTTGTATATCAAATTCAAAACTTAAAAACAGGTTTTTGACGTGGTGTCTATTATAGGTTGTGAAATAAACATGTGTTGACCCTTTAAACCTTGCTAATATTTAAGGTTGATAGTGATCTTTGAGAATAATTGATGGACCATTGTAAAATCTTCCTCGGTCAAGCTTGGGCAGAATAGCAGAGCAAGTACAAGTATTAGTTGCATAGCAAAAATATGTTCCTCGTCATTTTTATGTTTACTCATGGTATTTGTGACCTATTGGGAGAATCGATGCGTTTGGTCTTGTCGGTCATTTAAGATAGGATGAAAAATGTATGCATCTGAAGGGAACATGCCTACCCCATCCATCGCCCTCGGGAAACCACATGTTCATATTGGCGGAAACCGACTATTTCTTCAAGTGGGCGGGCGGAGGCCGTACCTCTAAATTTCATGATGGGTGGTGGTTAGCAGATTTCATCCACACCAATATCATATACAGGTTTGGGATCCCCACATTTTGTTCTCCATTCAAGAACTAAACCATGGACAAATTTGGCGAGAAGTATCAAATCAGAACTTGGGATGGTGGTAACCCTATAGGAAGGCCAGTTTTTTATGATGTGTTGAATACGGCTTCTTATAACTTGTAGGAACTAGAATTCCCAGATGAGCCATGTTCTTCCGTGAGGCTGCAACTGCAGCGTCAATAGCTCTTTGCAGGCCTTCTGGTGACATAAACAGTCCTCTTTGTGATGGGCCAGCAGCTGAAGCTCCTCTTTCTTGTTGCTCAGGTATAGCCATAGATGAAGATGCTCTATTGGGTATGCTCAAATAAATGAAGTGAAATAGTGGGTGAAAATGTGGATTATGCCAAAAAGGATTTGTTTTAGCACTTGGGATTGTGAATGACATCATGAGTCTCTGTTGCTAGGTGTCTTGCATAATATGTTCATTGTCGTGTTTGCAGAATGTTAACATCCGCAAATATGAAATTCAGACTCGCGTGACAAGCCAAGGCCGTGAAAGAATCACTAAGGAAATACTGCATCTAGAGGCTCATTTACTCTGAAATTTAGGCAGAAGTCATGCATTTGTCGAATGCCAAAACATTTCCTTTCCGTCTTGATTTAAACAATGTTCCTTAGTGATTTTGCATGTGATATCTCTTGTGACTCTTGTCTCATTTTCTGTTAGTTAGATTTCTTCTTTCTTGTATACCCTGAGTTTCCTCTTTTTCATGTTTTTGGTTGAACAGGCACTACTGACGGGCAAACAAAAGTCATTAGAGAAGGTGATAATGGCGTGGCTTATTCATGGAATTCAAGGGAGCATAGGTGGGACAAAGTATGTCTTAGTGAATATTCTAGCTTTTTTCCCTAAAAGAATTACATTGCACCTATTAGTAATTGTTTTTTTTTTTTGCTTTCCTATTGTTCTTTAATGTGGGATGATATTGATATTCTTTAGTTCTTTGTTTCCTTTCCAATTAGTTTATAGTTATACTCTACAATCTTTATAGTTTTCCAATACAAAGTCTATCACACCTACATGGATTTTCATAGTTTTAATCTATGTCTATATGTGTATGTGTTTTTTTTTTTTTGGGGACATGCTCCTTTGAACAGCTAGATATACTTTTAGATCTACATTTTGTTCTGAGGTTATCATGGACGAGATTCAACTATTGGTTTTGTGGTAGAGGTGATGAAAGTTACACAATAATGACATCACTAGTATCCTTCTTAGATATAAATATAAACAGAACAACATTTTATTAGTTGCCTTTCGTGATGCATAATTGACTATGAAACAAGTTAAATCTTCTTAAATAAGTGAAACTAAAGATTTCTAAGCGTTAAGGGATTATTAAGAATCTGAAGTTAGACATAATTGTAGTTAATACTGTGAAAGGGAGAAGAGTTCATAGTGAAATCATGATGATCTATGTTATTGCGAAGGATTTAACTACTGGCCCGTGTCTGGCTAGTATATGGCTCTTGGCACTATGTTGGTAATCAGAAAGGTGAGCCACTTGGTATCAAGTGGTGCTAACTTATACCGTGCTGTGCCTATTTGGTACAGGTCATCATGATTCAGTATCACTTGATATTGAGGCCAAAAAGTTGTGCACCTTTTTTTGTTTTCCATAACTTGAAGCTTAGGCTGCATTTGGCGTAATTGTTAGTTTTCTATTTCTAAAACGTAAAATCTAAAATTCTATTTTTGCTTTCTTCCAAATTTTTAAAATCATATTTGATGAGTTAATTATTTTTTAAGACATAAACATGAATTCTGGAAGTGATGTTGGTGTTGACGATGGTGTCGACAACAATGCCAATGGTGATTGTGGCAATGGTGATCTTGGGGGCGGCGACAGTGGTGGTGGGGGTAAAATAGATGTGTTTCTTTTCAAACAAAGTGAAAGCCACTTTTAGTACCTTTGACCTTTTTTCAGAAACCAAGCTAGAGTTCTTTTTTTCTAAAACCAAAAATGGAAATTGCTCTACCAAAGAAGATTTTTGCATCAGCTTTTTTATTTTAGTTTTAGAAACTGAAAACCAAAAATAGCAGTGATAATAAACATAGCCTTAGTTGCTATAATCAAGAGCAAGTATAGGTGCTTGAAGTGGATATACTAAGAACATTAAATTAAGGAAACACTGAAGAAGCAGCTTGGGGTTCAAGTCAAGGAATGCGGAACCGTCCTGAACCAGACGGTTCCGCTCGTTGCGAACCATACTGGTGGCCTACCAAACCGGTTCGGGACTGGAGCCGGAGAAGACGAAGAGAAAGAGAGTGCGAGTGGGGGAGGGAGGAGCACCACAGGGGCCGGCGGAGGCCGCGGAAAAAATTTTAGAAATTTTTAAGTGAAGTCGGCAAATCGCTTGCCAACTTTACTTAAAAATTCCCTAATTGCCGACTTCACTTAAAAATTTTCAATTTTTTTCTACGGTTGTTTTCTCTATTTTGATCAAAACAGAGGACGCGGCTCGAAACGGAGGACGTAGCTGCGGCCTCGGCATCCGCCGCCTCCCCCGCGGCCTTTGTCGGCTCCCCGGGCGCTCCTGTTCCCTCCCTCCCCCGCTTGCTTTCTCTTTCTCTTCGTTTTCTCTAGCTTCGGCTGGTGTTTTCTCGGTACGGGCCCGGTTTCGAACCGTTCCAAATCAAACCAGGTGCCGACCGGTATGGCGCCCGGTACTGGTTCAGAAATTTTTGGTTTAAGTTTTTAGGGCATTACTTGCGATAGAAGCTTCCTATTAAATATTGAAGAGTTGGAGGTAGCTATATTTTAGTAGTATACAAAACAAACTTAATTTACATGAATACGTTTGAAGTAATTATCATTTATGTAAGATATTACATATAAGTATTGTTTCCTATTTAAGTAAAAATAATCTAAATTCAGATTCCATCCAAATAAGGGTCAAATGTAGAAATATTTAAACAATGACCCATTGCTTTATATAACATTGACGGTAAAGATTAAAATAGTGATCATTATTTGATTTTTATTTTGTTATAGTGACCATTATATGTTCATACTGGTTCACTAAATAAAATAACACCTTTTGAGATTCAAATTTTTAATTTAGCTGAAGATTTTTTTGTTCGTTCAGTAGTTGAAATGCATCATGTTTATCATGGTATGCCGAACCGGTCCGTACTGGTTGCCGACTAGTAGGGTTCGGTACCGGTTTGAACCGGATAGAATCGTTCGGTTCCAGCCGGTTCCGGTTGGTTATCCAATCAGCTAGGGGCCGAAATAGTTTTTCATTGGAGAGCCCATCCGGTCGGAGACCGGGTCGGCTCGGTTTGGGCCGTACCGGGGGCTGGAACCGTTTTCCATTGGAGAATCGATCGGGTTGGAAACCGGATCGGCTCGGTTCGGGCTGAACCCGGCTGGTACGGATCGGTTCGACAATCCTCGGTTGTAGATCCCAATAAAAGTAACCATCAATTTCTTACCATTATGTTATTCTAATTGATCGTCAATTAGTTATTTTTGCCAACTTGTATCTTACATTTCCAAGCTGAAAGATGAAAATAGAGAGAATGCTCTTTTTTTGATTGATACTCTATCCATGATTCTGTTTGGAACGACGTACTTATGTGTGAAAGTTTAGGCAATGCAATACACTGTTAAACTTGTTAGGTTCATATTATTTATGTTGTGGGCACCTGAGATGTGGAAGTATTTGGTGACAGTAGGAGATAGGAACCTTAAGTTTGCCTATGCTAATTATGCTAGTTGGAAAATGCACTAGAGACGGGCACTAATTGGAAATTGAAATTGGTGACGGTGTACACTTGTTGAAATTCTTTCTGATACTTATGTGCAAAATCTACTACAATCAAGAGATGGCATTGATTTCCCTTGTTATATTCTTAACCTATATTGTTTTGTCTTGAAAAACTATGATTGTAAATTTACTTTTTATTTTTTGATTTAATTGTATATATTCAGTTATCCAAGTTGTGCCACGTCTCCTTGTGACAATGTATAATTTATTGATATAACCTCCAGAGTTTCTGATTTTTTCTTAAATTGTTGGTTTTTACCTAACTATTAGATTGGTGAAGTTGTTGATGGACCAGGAGATAGCACAACTAATCAGTTTCTAGATGGTGTTCGTTACGATTACGGTATGCTCCAATGCATTGTCTTTTTTTAAGTATAGTAGTCCTTTTTTTTATACTATCTTATGGTTCTTTGAGTGCTTTGAATTTGTTCTGTAGTGTTTAATGTTGACATAGGAGATGGTGAGCCTCTTCGTAAGTTGCCATATAATCTGGGAGGTAATCAATTTTACCATTTTTGCTTTTTTTAATCTTACATTGTTATGGGGCCGTCATACTTCAACATTTAGCAGTGTTTCATGATGATTCAACTTCAGATATTATGCTTAGCCTTATATAGTGTCAATCTAACTGCTTTTGTTAGTATCTACATGCAAAATTGATGTTCTATTGAATTTGATGCTTCCTATATTTTCCTAGGTAATTAGTCTGGGATGTGATCCTTTTTTGGAAGTTGAAGTACATAATTGGTTGGATATAAATTAGTATTTTTACCTGGAAATGATGTCTATTAGAGTTATTCATGTAATATTTGAAGGGTTTTAGCATGTTATAATGCGCAGCGGAAGCTAGGGATTTTAAAAATTTCTTAATAAAGTCCCTATGCATGAAACCCTTTTAAGCCTAGATCACCTTAATGATTACAATCAAATGATATAAAATAAATGCAGAATTAGTAGAATACCTCAAACGCTAATCCAAAGTGTACAATCTCCACGAGGCGTCCAAGTGTCCGCCCTCCAATGGTGATCCACACGAAAACTTGATCAAGACTTTAGCTCCAAAGATTTTTGATCCTTAATGCAGAATTCTTCTAAAGAACTCTAATGGCTTGCTTTCCTTGCTTTCTATTTTTCTTTAGCCTTCTAAAATCATTTCTAATCCTTTTGTCCTAAAGAAGACCACCTTGTCTTGGCTTAGGACACACTAGAAGCAATGCTAGAAAGAAAGAAACTAATGTAAGAAAGAAAGAAGAGAGGAGTGGGGTGGAATTGGAATGATGAAACCCATGGAGTGCTAACCTATTTATAATAGGTGTAGGGATGCATCTCCAAGGGATGCATCCCATCCACACATCCTCTCATGAAAGGGCATCATCTAAAGGGCCATATCAAATAAGAGGAGGTGCAGATCAAGTGAGGAGGTGTATCAAATGATATGTCCTTTCATGTGGTGCCATATTTTGACCAAGTCAACATCACATGCTAATCACATGTCCATCACGCCTCACCTCTTGATCTTTCATGATGATGATCCAAGGGCTCCAATGCAAGGCGCCATTCACTTGACCCATTATGTCTTCATCCAATGGTGGGGTTAAGATCCAATGGTCAATTATGGTAGCCATCCTCTAACCCAATCCAATTGGGTTAAACCAACTCTCCATTATGTCTTCATCCAATGGTAGATCAAGATCTAACGGTCTAGATTGAATGATTTATTAAATCTAATCCAATTAGACTCAAACCAAGCCAATTAGGTGCCAACTCTTGGCTAACCCATATTAGAATATGATCTAATCAAATTAGATCAATTAAGAATCAGATTTGAATCTAATTCGAATTAGGAGCTAAGGTTTGCAACACCTGCTAGGATGTTTATCTTGCAAATATGATCTAATCCAATTAGACCCTTGATAAGTTTTCTTTTGTGTGACCCATTGGGTTCCATACTTAGCCAGCAATAGGTGTGAGTGCGAGTTGACCCAACTTAATTAGAACTCTTCTAATCGATTTAAGTCCAAACTGCGCGAATCCGAACTTAACAATTAGAATCCTTTCTAATTGGTGATCGAATTAAACTCTTTAATTTGATCAAACCTATAAAACAAGATTGACGTCTAGCAACGTGTCATGTCTACCCGAAAAATATGGAATTTAGTGGAAATACCAAAAATACCCTTCAGTGGCAAGTTACCATGTAATTCAATCCTTTAATCAAACTGCATCCCAAATATGTATATGAGTATGAATATATGTCAAACTCAATTTTATATTCATATTTTTCTCAATCTTTTAATGATAATTCAAATAATGAAACATTAAAAACTCTTTCTAATTTTCATCCTGCTTTGATCAAAGGCTTCCTGAATTATCATATGATTAGAATAAATAGGATGCTATCTTCTCTTACTAGAAGTGATTAATTCCTTGTTGACCTACTCATAATCTTCGTACACAATTCACCATATCCAGAAGACCTCGTACATAACTTATTTAAACCAAAATATGGGTTCATGTGCACAAGATACCAGGGTGATCTCAGGTCATAGGATCAGTTGCACAACTTCCACTAAGAGAATCATCTTTTGACATGTAAGTAAGACTTCATAAGATTTCTCTTTGTAGGTCAATTCAGTGAACTCATTCCTCTAATGAGCACCCACATCTTTGTATTAGTGTCTCCACACAAATGATTGTGAGATCAATCATCCTCTGCATCGAGCATACATAAGACATGCCAGTCTTTCCGGTAATCATTGATCCCCGACTCAATGTACCAATGACTGGAAATATTTAAGATTAGGATTTTAGGATTTTAAGTCTCACTAGTATGATCTCATCATAGTCTTAAATCCATTGCCCTAATCTAAGGAGTTTATCATAAATATAATCAACAGCATATGATAAAACATAACGCCTTTATCATATTTAAATGTCATGTACATGATTTGGACAAATCAAAAGAAAAAAACTTTCGCAATACATATTGCGATTGGCTTGTAGGGCATCTACTCTTTCAATCTCCCACTTGCACTAAAGCCAATCGCTCTTATATTTTATCCCCATACAATCGAGGTGGCGATCGAACTGCTGTTGTGGTAGAGCTTTAGTGAACGGGTCTGCTAAGTTGGTCTTTGTGTCTACTCGTTCAATGACTATGTCTTGTCTCTCGGCGATCTCTCGAATGAGGTGGAAGCGTCTTTGAATGTGCTTGTATTTGTGATGAGATCTTGGTTCCTTTGCTTGAGCAACAGCTCCAGTGTTGTCACAATAAACTGAAACTGGTCCAGCAATCTCAGAAACTACTCCCAACTCAGCGATGAACTTCATCCAGACAGCTTCCTTAGCGGCTTCACTTACAGCGATGTATTCTGCCTCAGTAGTTGAGTCAGCTACAGTTTGCTGCTTGGAACTCTTCCAGCTCACTGCACCACCATTTAGGGTAAAGACATACCCTGAAGTGGACTTGCTATCATCTGGATCTGATTGAAAACTAGAATCAGAAAATCCTGCTAGTTTCAACTCAGATCCTCTATAAACTAGAAGAATATCTTTAGTCCTTCTTAAGTACTTCAGAATATTTTTCACAGCTATCCAATGATTTTCTCCTGGATCAGCCTGGAATCTGCTTGTTATGCCTAGGGCATAAGCAACATCAGGCCTAGTACATAGCATAGCATACATAATTGATCCTACTGCCGAAGCATAGGGAATAGAATTCATTCTATTCCTCTCTTCAGATGTCTTAGGAGACATATTCTTAAAGAGACGTATGCCATGACTCATAGGTAAGTAACCTCTTTTACTTCCTTCCATGCTGAATCTTTTCAGCACACGATCTATGTACTTAGACTGGGACAAGCCTAGCATCCTTTTAGATCTATCTCTATAGATCTTTATACCAAGTATATAGGATGCTTCTTCCAAGTCTTTCATGGAAAAGCTTTTTGATAGCCAAGTCTTGACCGATTGTAACATTGGAATATCATTTCCAATGATTAGTATGTCATCTACATACAATATTAAGAAGACAACGGCACTCCCACTAGCCTTCTTGTACACACATGGTTCATCCACATTTTTGATAAAACCAAACTCTTTGACTGTTGTATCAAAACGGATGTTCCAACTCCTCGATGCTTGCTTTAATCCATAAATGGATCTCTTAAGCTTGCATACTTGATTTGCTCTCCCACTTGAGACAAATCCTTCTTGCTGTGTCATGTAAACCTCTTCCTCAAGATAACCATTAAGGAAGGCGGTTTTGACATCCATCTGCCAAATTTCATAATCATAGTATGCAGCTATTGCAAGCAAAATCCGAATAGATTTAAGCATAGCAACTGGTGAAAAAGTTTCATCATAGTCAATTCCTTGCTTTTGCCTGAAACCTTTTTCCACCAATCTAGCCTTGTAGGTTTCTACTTGGCCATCTGCTCCAATCTTCTTCTTATAGACCCATTTGCAACCTATAGGGTTTACACCTTCTGGTGCATTAACCAAAGTCCATACTTGGTTGGTATACATAGAGTCTATTTCGGATTTCATAGCTTCTAACCATTTGTTAGAGTCATTACTCATGATAGCTTCCGAATAGGTCAGAGGATTATCATTTTCAACGATGTGGGCTTCATCATTCTCAATGATAAATCCATACCTCTTAGGTGCATTTCGCACTCTATCTGACCTTTGGAGAGGAGATGTGTGTTGTGGTTGTACTTCATCAATGGGTACATCTGGTTGAGGAATATCTTGTGTTTCCATTTGTAGGTCTTGAACTTCTTTAAGTTCAATTCTCCTATCCTTGCCTTTTTCTAAGATAAACTTTTGCTCTAAGAAAGTGGCATGTCTACCTACAAAGACCTTTTGTTCGGTAGGATGATAGAAGATGTATCCTATACTATCTTTAGGATAACCTACAAAAATACATTTATCTGATCTAGCACTTAGCTTATGTCCAAAATTTCTTTTGACATGAGCTTTACAGCCCCATATCTTAAGATACTTAAGATTAGGCTTCTTTCCTCTCCATATCTCATATGGAGTACTAGATACAGATTTTGATGGTACCCTATTTAATATAAGTGCAGCAGTTTCTAGGGCAAAACTCTAGAAGAAAATAGGAAGATCTGTAAAGCACATCATGGACCGTACCATATCTAATAGAGTACGATTCCTCCGTTCAGCTACACCATTTAATTGTGGCGTATACGGAGGTGTCCATTCAGAGAGAATGCCCTTTTCTTTAAGATGATTTAAAAACTCACTAGAAAGGTATTCACCTCCTCGATCAGATCGAAGGATTTTAATACATTTTCCAGTTTGTTTTTCAACCATACTTTGATACTCTTTAAATTTATCAAAGGCTTCGGATTTATGTTTCATAAGATACACAAATCCGAACCTTGATAAATCATCAGTGAATGTGATGAAGTAAGAGTATCCACCTCTAGCTGGAGTTGTTAAAGGGCCACATACATCTGTATGTATAAGTCCTAATAACTCACTTGCCCTTTCTCCATGTCCAGTGAATGGAGACTTGGTCATTTTTCCCATAAGACAAGATTCACAAGTTCCTAATGATTCATAATCATAAGGATCAAAGAACTCTTCTTTGTATAACTTGTTGATTCTTGATTCACTTATGTGACCAAGTCGGCAATGCCAAAGGAGGGTATTATTCACTTCCTCTCTCTTTCTTTTATTGCTTTTATTAATATGAAAGACATTGTCATTAAGTAATAAAACTAGAAGACCATTTTCCATAATGCTATTGCAAAGATGCTTATTAGAAAAATAAATAGAGCAACCATTGCCCTTTCCATTAATTTCAAAACCTTTCTTTAACAACAATGGAATGGAAATTACATTTCTAATAATTTTGGGCATATAATAACAATCTTCTAATTGTAGGAGCTTTCCCGAAGGCACTTCCAAGTTGTAGGTTCCAACAGCTTCAGCCTGGATGGACTCTCCTCCAGCGCCATACAGCTCAAAGTCACTTTTCTTCAAAATTTTAATTTTCTGTAGTCTATGCAAAGATTTGCAAATGTGAAAACTACAGTCGGTATCCAATACCCATGAATTTGAATTTGAAGAACTTAATGACAAGTTGGCATGTAACATAAACATACCTTTTGATGCAACTCTTGCATCGGTCTTCATACTTGCAAGAAAACTCTTGCAATTCCTTTTCCAGTGGCCAGCTTTGCCGCAATGAAAACAGGTACTTGATCCGAAGTTTTTCTTTCCTTTTTTCTTTTTGATGCTACTCTTGGGGTTCAATCGTTTCTTAGAACCCTTATTTCCCGATTTCCTCATAGAGGTGCTATTTATAAGAAGGAGTGGACCTTTATCCTTCTTAATATGCCCTTTAGCTGTTTTGAGCATATTTAACAGCTCGGGCAGGGAGGTGTTGAGCTTGTTCATGTGAAAGTTCACAACAAACTGAGAGAATGAATCAGGCAGTGATTGCAGGATCAAATCCTAACTGAGCTCACTATCCATGGCAAAACCTAATTGACTTAATCTGGTGATCAAGTCTATAACCATAAGAACATGGTTTTGCACTGGAGTTCCTTCATTCATTCTAGCACGGAACAACTGCTTAGATATCTCATACCTAGCAGTCCTGCTTTGTTCTCCATACAACTCTTTTAAATTGAGAAGTATGGATTGAGTGTCCATGTTCTCATGTTGTCTCTGTAGCTCATTACTCATGGAGGCAAGAATGATACATTTGACAGTTAAACTGTCATTCTTCCACATCTTATGTGTGGCTACCTCCCCTTCTGTAGCATCATCCCCTAGATCTCCAAGATCAGGGGTTTCAAGTATATAGAAAATTTTCTCCTGAGTGAGTACTATCTTTAAATTTCTCAACCAGTCCACATAATTTGGTCCGGTCAACTTGTTGGCATCTAAGATGCCTCTTAGTGAAAGTGAAGAAGCCATTTAATAATTCTACATATGCAAGAACAAAACTAATATAAACAGACCAATCATGATGACATGTTTGCAACTAGATAAGGACTTTAATCTAATTTGTCTCCTACTATTTTTATCAAATATCATAGCCCTCTCCTATGATAAACGTGAAAATATAATTTTTCTTAGTAGGGTTGAGATCCTAATTCATCATAAAAAGCCTTGTGTTTACACAACAAACTCTTATGAGTTCAAAGGTAGGAAACTCTTTCCAATTGCATCTCATGCAATTCTCAACTTTATCTTGTCTTTCTTAAAATACTTATTGCCTTGTGTTAGCACAACAAACAATAATATTAACCCTTCATTTCCATATAGTCATATTCGAATAATATTGCCCTTGTGGTTGCACAACAAGGCAATATATTAAAATATGCCATAAGCATCTTAATGCACCAAGACAGTATAACATCAGTCCACATTGCAAGTCTTGTGTTAGCACAACAAACTAGCATGGATCTTGACATAATAATATCGAGGCATGAAGGAAGGCTATCAATAGTGTTATATTAATATTAAGCTTATCCATAATAGGCAATCAAACAATTGGCCAGGTAAGCAGGTGGGAGGCTCCCCTTACTCAGAGAGTAAGGTCCTAATTAGAGAACCACCTTTAGTGCTTTCCTTAGACACCAATTAGATCAATTGTTCTAATATGGGTTAGCCCAAAGTTTTTCAACACTATGACTTAATATAATTTTTATTGAGGGCTTACTAGTCTCTAGCACATTCTTTAATTGTAACATATATTTAACATGTCTCAAATAAACTATTATGTATCATGGCTATCTCATAGCATGTATAAATCATAAGCAATTAATTAACATGCTTCAACATATTTTCATATGGAAAATTTCATATCATGATATTTTATTACATAATACATTTCAGCATTTCTCTAAGCATATGACATTACTATCTCATAGTAAATTAATAATCATACATCATACATAATTATTTGATTGAACCAATTAAGGATGGCTCTGATACCACTGAAGGGTTTTAGCATGTTATAATGCGCAGCGGAAGCTAGGGATTTTAAAAATTTCTTAATAAAGTTCCTATGCATGAAACCCTTTTAAGCCTAGATCACCTTAATGATTACAATCAAATGATATAAAATAAATGCAGAATTAGTAGAATACCTCAAACGCTAATCCAAAGTGTACAATCTCCACGAGGCATCCAAGTGTCCGCCCTCTAATGGTGATCCACACGAAAACTTGATCAAGACTTTAGCTCCAAAGATTTTTGATCCTTAATGCAGAATTCTTCTAAAGAACTCTAATGGCTTGCTTTCCTTCCTTTCTATTTTTCTTTAGCCTTCTAAAATCACTTCTAATCCTTTTGTCCTAAAGAAGACCACCTTGTCTTGGCTTAGGACACACTAGAAGCAATGCTAGAAAGAAAGAAACTAATGTAAGAAAGAAAGAAGAGAGGAGTGGGGTGGAATTGGAATGATGAAACCCATGGAGTGCTAACCTATTTATAATAGGTGTAGGGATGCATCTCCAAGGGATGCATCCCATCCACACATCCTCTCATGAAAGGGCATCATCTAAAGGGCCATATCAAATAAGAGGAGGTGCAGATCAAGTGAGGAGGTGTATCAAATGATATGTCCTTTCATGTGGTGCCATATTTTGACCAAGTCAACATCACATGCTAATCACATGTCCATCACGCCTCACCTCTTGATCTTTCATGATGATGATCCAAGGGCTCCAATGCAAGGCGCCATTCACTTGACCCATTATGTCTTCATCCAATGGTGGGATTAAGATCCAATGGTCAATTATGGTAGCAATCCTCTAACCCAATCCAATTGGGTTAAACCAACTCTCCATTATGTCTTCATCCAATGGTAGATCAAGATCTAACGGTCTAGATTGAATGATTTATTAAATCTAATCCAATTAGACTCAAACCAAGCCAATTAGGTGCCAACTCTTGGCTAACCCATATTAGAATATGATCTAATCAAATTAGATCAATTAAGAATCAGATTCGAATCCAATTCGAATTAGGAGCTAAGGTTTGCAACACCTGCTAGGATGTTTATCTTGCAAACATGATCTAATCCAATTAGACCCTTGATAAGTTTTCTTTTGTGTGACCCATTGGGTTCCATACTTAGCCAGCAATAGGTGTGAGTGCGAGTTGACCCAACTTGATTAGAACTCTTCTAATCGATTTAAGTCCAAACTGCGCGAACCCGAACTTAACAATTAGAATCCTTTCTAATTGGTGATCGAATTAAACTCTTGAATTTGATCAAACCTATAAAACAAGATTGACGTCTAGCAACGTGTCATGTCTGCCCGGAAAATATGGAATTTGGTGGAAATACCAAAAATATCCTTCAGTGGCAAGTTACCATGCAATTCAATCCTTTAATCAAACTGCATCCCAAATATGTATATGACTATGAATATATGTCAAACTCAATTTCATATTCATATTTTTCTCAATCTTTTAATGATAATTCAAATAATGAAACATTAGAAACTCTTTCTAATTTTCATTCTGCTTTGATCAAAGGCTTCCTGAATTATTATATGATTAGAATAAATAGGATGCTATCTTCTCTTACTAGAAGTGATTAATTCCTTGTTGACCTACTCATAATCTTCGTACACAATTCACTATATCCAGAAGACCTCGTACATAACTTATTGTCATGAATGAGTGTAAACCAAAATATGGGTTCATGTGCACAAGATACCATGGTGATCTCAGGTCATAGGATCAGTTGCACAACTTCCACTAAGAGAATCATCTTTTGACATGTAAGTAAGACTTCATAAGATTTCTCTTTGTAGGTCAATTCAGTGAACTCATTCCTCTAATGAGCACCCACATCTTTGTATTAGTGTCTCCACACAAATGATTGTGAGATCAATCATCCTCTGCATCGAGCATACATAAGACATGCCAGTCTTTCCGGTAATCATTGATCCCCGACTCAATGTACCAATGACTGGGAATATTTAAGATTAGGATTTTAGGATTTTAAGTCTCACTAGTATGATCTCATCATAGTCTTAAAACCATTGCCCTAATCTAAGGAGTTTATCATAAATATAATCAACAGCATATGATAAAACATAACGCCTTTGTTGCTGGGGGTCCAAACCGAGAACGATTGGCACAGCGGTGTGAACGGGGTTCCCTTTGAATTGCTTTGGTTGCGCTCCGCCCTCCGCCGTGAAACCTGCAAGCAAGCCTCGCACCACCACCAGGGTAGTGGGGGCCCTCCGACGATCAAGTCAGGGGAGATCGAAGGAGAAGGAGAAGGAGAGGTAGCAGGTAAGATGATACTCTGGAAAATCTTTCTTACCCTCCCCCTTCCCCCCCAGCCCCATATATATCAGGCTGGGGGGTTTTTCTGGGGATTGGTCATCGTGTGGCACGATAGGGTTGCCACTGACGTGGCCGTTACAGGGCGTCGTGGGGCAGCGCTGGGTACGGCCATGGCAGGGCGTAGTGGAGCTCCGCTTTGTACGGCTGTTACAGGGGATCGTGGGGCAGCGCCGGATTCGGCCGTTGCAGGGAGTAGTGGAGCAGGGGGCCGCGGCGTGCCTCAGGGGAACAGTCTGTTGTTGTCAAGAGATTGCCGACCCGAGGTCGGATTGCTGGATCAAGGGGCAACCGACTCGGGGTCGGACTGCGGAGCCGAAGATATCCGACCCGAGGTCGGATTGCTGGATCAAGGGGCAGCCGACCCGGGGTCGGGCTGCGGAGCCGAAGATATCCGATCCGAGGTCGGATTGCTAGATCAAGGGGCAGCCGACTCGGGGTCGGGCTGCGGAGCCGAAGATATCCGACCCGAGGTCGGATTGCTGGATCAAGGGGCAGCCGTAGTCTTCCTGGGCGCGCGTGCCGGTCACGTGGGGCATGGTGGCTAAGTTCCCCCGTAACAGTAGCCCCCCACTTCCGAGCCTGGAACCAGGAGGGGAACGGGTGAAGGGAGTGACGCTTCGAGATTGCCGCCATCCCTCGGAATGGCGCGCGCGCTCCGAGCTCCCCGCCTTCTTTATGGCGTATGGCGGTTGTCGCTGATCTGGCAGTCTGCGGATTTCGGCGGACATCCTTCATTAATGGCGTCGATTCGCCTTTGGGGCGCGAACGATCCTTCGGCAGCCAGGCGTCCTCTGGCGTCACCGAGGCGTCACCCGCCTTTCCGCCTATTTAACCGGGGGCCCTCCCCGTCCGCCTTTCTCTCCACAGGCATCCTCGAGTTTCTCCCTTGTGCTGCTGCCGTTGCTGTCGGACTGTTCGTTCGCTCCTCTTTTGACGCTCTCGGAGCCGTTCTTCCTTCCCTTCCGGTGAGTTGCCCCATTCTTCAATTTAGGGCTCTCCGTACTTTCTCCTTTCGTATTAGTGTACCCCAGTCGTTCCGGTCCCTTCTCCCCTCTTGACCCCGTCCTGACCGTAGATTCTCTGGCCGTTAGGGATGGACGAAGTAAGAGCGGACCGCATTCAGTCGGAGCTGGTCCCCGAAGACCTAGATAGGTTCGTGGCCCGGTACCACCTTCCCGAAGTCTGCAACGTTACGCTCCCGGGGCCTGAGGAGAGGATGTCCCATCCTCCTCCAGGGAAGGTCGCCATCAATGAGGACATCCTTCGGGCTGGGTTCCGCTTTCCCCCCTCGGACTTAGTCGTGCAGGTGCTTCGAGGTTTAAGAGTGGCGCCGACGCAACTGGTGCCGAACTCATGGCGTACCCTGACGGCCTTCCAGGTTCTCTGCCGCATGCACGAGGTTCCCGCCACCCTGAATGTCTTTTGGGAATGCTACGGCCTGAACGGCCACCCCCGGGACAGAGGGTGGTGGTGCTTTGCGGCGCGGCGAGGGTGCGGCCTCGTCAAGGAGGCTCCTTCCTCCATTCATGGCTGGAAGGAGCGTTTCTTTTTCATCGACGTAGATCCCTCTTGGGGAATCGGGACAACCTGGGAGACGCCGATGAAGTCCCCGATCGGCCTATCGAGGTTGTCAAGGGAGGAGTCCGATGGCGTCGCCGTTTTGAGGGGGTTGGTTGCCGAGGGCCGGCTCCCCCCGGTGGCTCGCCTTATTTCCGAGGATGCCTTGGTGAACGTCGGTCTGAGCTCGGTCCCCGCCGACCGTGAGCCCGCCATCACTCCTTTTTTAGCTCTTTTCTCCTCTTTCGTTTTTTCTTTCCATCAGTTTCTCAGTTTCTAACCATCTCGTTTTTTTTGCAGAAATCGACGACGTCATGCAGTCGGACAGGGCAATGGCTGTTAGTAGGGCGTCCCTACTGGAAGCGGTCCGGAGGAAGAAACGGACTCCTCCGAGCGGGGTCCCACCGGCGAAGAAGCCCCGCCAGCAGGCGACTCCGACGCCGACAGACGGGTCCGGGCCCACCGATCAGGGGGACGCCGCGGGCTCGGACCGACAGTTGACGCCGTATCAGCCCTCCGGTGATGAGACTACCGCTTTTCCGGAGGTGTCATCCGGGTGCGCCCGTGGTCGGTCCCCAGCCCGGCCTTCGACTCGGTCGGCCTCGGATGATACGAGAAGGAGGGGCGCGCCGAGGCCCCGGCCGAGCGGGACCCTGTCGATTTCTGGCGCGGCCCCCGCCCCGAGCACGGTCGGCATGACTCTCCCTCAAGCAATGGGTAAGGGTAAGGCCGCAGAACCACCGTCCGGCTCCGGGGCGAAGTCGGGGTCGGCCTTCACTTTCGCCGGCGCCCGAAACCTCATCGAGACGGTGCTGCTGGAGGGTGACCGTAGGCAGGTCCGGCAGATGAGGATCCCTGAAGTCGGAGCTGCCAGCTGCGTCTGTCTCATGTCGGTGAGTGTTCTTTTGGTCGCTTTCGTCATTTATAGGCTCTATTGATCCCCGTCTGACGCTCTCATTTTTCCTGTCTCTTAGCTCGCCCAGTACATGATCCGTCTGGAGGAGAGCCACGAGGAACAGGCGAGGCTCCTGGCGAAGGCCGAGAGCCGACTGAAAGCTGTAGAGGAGGGAGGCCAGGCTGCGGCGGGGAGAACGACCAGGGACCTCGAGACGAGGCTCCAGGTGGCCGAAGAGCGGGCACTCGGCTTCGCCGCCCTCGAGAGGCAACTGTTGGAGGCTCAGGAGCAACTCAAGGTTGCCTCGGGTCTCGAAAGCGAGGTCAGGAAGGCGGAGGAGCGAGCCGAAAAGCAGTCCCGGAAGGCTGCCGACTTCCGGAAAAGGTGGGAGAAGGCCCAGCAGTCGGCCGACAACGCCCGCAACCGAACCCGATCTCTTGAAGCCAAGATGGCCGAATTGGAGTCGGCCTTGGAGGGGACTCGTGCGAGCAACCAGGAGCTTCATTCGCGCCTGGAGGAGGCTGAGGCTGCTCGCGTCGCTGCCGAGGCGAAGCACACGGAGGCTCGGGCCGATCTGCTGAGGGTCTCCTCCGAGGCGGACGACCGGATTGTGGCGAAGGTCATGGAAGCGAAAGCTCAGATTACGGAGCGAGCGGAGGCGGCGCTGGCCGAGAAGAGCGCAGAAATCGGGCGTCAGGCGGTACAGGCCTATCGTCAGTCCGCCGAGTTCATCCGTGACATGTCGGATGCGGGGTCCGACTCCTTTGCCTTAGGCTTCGATGAAGGCCTGGCAAGGGTGTCCACTAAATACCCCGGAATTGACCTGAGTGGGGTCTCCCTCCTCGACTCCCCTCCGATGCCATTGCCTGCCGGTTCTCCAACCGTCTCCCTACCCTTTGCGGACGTGCTCGCCGTTCCCGATCCAGGGGTTCCTCCAAGCTGACCCTCTGTACTTTTTCTTTGTTCTTTTCTTTGTATGTTGGCGTTTTGCCATGTTGTATGGGTCTCAGCCCTGATGCAACGAAAGTTAATGCAAACAAAGTGTTTCCCCATTTCACTTTCGTCCTTCCTCTTTTTAACTCTTGGTAGCGTCTCGCCGACTCCTGACTCTTGAAGTTCCTCCGGCACTAGGCCAGGCATCCGAGGGTTAGGCCTCAGGAAATTCTTCCGGCGCTAGGCCAGGCATCCGAGGGTTAAGCCTCAGGAAATTCTTCCGGCGCTAGGCCAGGCATCCGAGGGTCAGGCCTCAGGAAATTCTTCCGGCGCTAGGCCAGGCATCCGAGGGTTAGGCCTCAGGAAAGTCTTCCGGCGCTAGGCCAGGCATCCGAGGGTTAGGCCTCAGAAAATTCCGCTCATTGGTCGGCCAAGGCTGGCGCAAGCCGAGGCGACCGGTCGGGGCTTCAGGCTAGTCTGCTCCCGGGATGATCATCGGGTTAGCCTGGCATCCGAGGGCCGAGCCTCGGGGAATTCCGCTCGTTGGTCGGCCAAGGCTGGCGCAAGTCGAGGCGACCGGTCGGGGCTTCAGGCTAGTCTGCTCCCGGGATGATCATCGGGTTAGCCTGGCATCCGAGGGCCGAGCCTCGGGGAATTCCGCTCGTTGGTCGGCCAAGGCTGGCGCAAGCCGAGGCGACCGGTCGGGGCTTCAGGCTAGTCTGCTCCCGGGATGATCATCGGGTTAGCCTGGCATCCGAGGGCCGAGCCTCGGGGAATTCCGCTCGTTGGTCGGCCAAGGCTGGCGCAAGCCGAGGCGACCGGTCGGGGCTTCAGGCTAGTCTGCTCCCGGGATGATCATCGGGTTAGCCTGGCATCCGAGGGCCGAGCCTCGGGGAATTCCGCTCATTGGTCGGCCAAGGCTGGCGCAAGCCGAGGCGACCGGTCGGGGCTTCAGGCTAGTCTGTTCCCGGGATGATCATCGGGTTAGCCTGGCATCCGAGGGCCGAGCCTCGGAGAATTCCGCTCGTTGGTCGGCCAAGGCTGGCGCAAGCCGAGGCGACCGGTCGGGGCTTCAGGCTAGTCTGCTCCCGGGATGATCATCGGGTTAGCCTGGCATCCGAGGGCCGAGCCTCGGGGAATTCCGCTCGTTGGTCGGCCAAGGCTGGCGCAAGCCGAGGCGACCGGTCGGGGCTTCAGGCTAGTCTGTTCCCGGGATGATCATCGGGTTAGCCTGGCATCCGAGGGCCGAGCCTCGGGGAATTCCACTCGTTGGTCGCGCGCCTATCACTTGCCGCTCGACGGGGTTTCTCCGTGGCCAGCTGCGATCGTATTTCTCCTCTCGAAGCGTCGCCTGGGGAACACCAGAAGGCTATTAAATGCTAATTGAGGCGTTACCTGGAAAATCGGATCGGCCAGTTGCTGCTTGCGAGGAGTGCCAGTTAAGCGGCCGCGATACGCGCGTTCTTCGAGGCGGATGCGGCCTGGGCGCGTGCGGAGATACGTGGGCCGTGGGATACACGCCGCCCGGAGTGTCCTGCATGAAGAATGCAATTAAGGAGAACGACGCTTAGGAGGTCGTGGGAGGATACGCCTCGAGAGCCGGAACGGCTCCGGATTCGATGCGCCCGCATTTATTGGAGCCACCCGCATCGGAACGACCGGGGGGCCACAGTTTGGCTATAAATATAAGTGCAGGTGCGGTGGAGCCTGCCAAGCCGGAGCTGTTCAGGTTGCCATGGATCGTGGACCTCCTCTCCGGTGCGTGGCTGGGAAACCCCTGCCGGAGGAACGGGAGGCGCGCCCCTCGCGACTTCCGCCAACTAGCCGTTTCATCTGGGATCAATAAGGAGATTCTCCCCGGCGGAACTCCGCTCTAGGCGTTTCATCCGGGATCACATCCCCCCTCTTTTCAGTCCCACCTCCCGATTGAGCTCTGCGCTAGACGCTTCATCCGGGATCGCGCCTCCTCGCGCTATTCTCCCTTGTATTCCTTTCCTCCCCTTCTCCTGGGGAGGACCGGAATATCCCTTGGAGGTGGCGTTCCTCTAGAAGCAGTGCGAACTTCTTCGTCCGCGCCGGCTCTTCGTCTTTTGCGTGAGGCGTCGATGGCGCCTCCGGGGGGAAGCACCCACGCCCGGTGGGATTGCAGCTGCTTCGGATGGAGGGTTCGGGATCCCAGATCTTCAGCTTAACGGAGTCCCCACCTCTTCCTTACTTTCTTTACTCCCCGATTCCCCTCTGGGAATTCTTTGTAATCACACGAACACGCCATTGTAACCAGGAATTATTGAGATGAAAAGGACTATACATTTTTTGAACTGTCTTTCTGGCTTTGTCTTTCTACTGGTAATACACCAGTAGGTTAGCGGAATTCCAGCTCCTTGGAATTTCTCGACCATCTAGGGCCTCCAACTGGTAGGAGCCAGGTCGGTTTACCCAGCGAACCCTATACGGGCCTTCCCAATTTGGCGCCAGCTTCCCACCTTCCGCGGGTTGAGATGCTTTGGCTCGCCTTAGCACCAAATCTCCGATTCTGAAAAGTTTTGGTCGGACCTTGGAGTTATAATATCGGGCCACCCTCCGCTGATACATCGCCATCCGAACCTGCGCCATTTCCCTCGCTTCTTCCAAGAGGTCCAAGTTTCCTCGGAGTTGCTCCGAATTGGCCTCGGGTCGGTGCGTAGCCACCCGGGGCGAGGGGAGTCCGAGCTCCACGGGGACAACCGCTTCCGTGCCATAGGTTAGGCTGAAAGGCGTCTCCCCGGTAGGGGTCCGATGCGTGGTCCGATACGCCCAAAGGACGTTCTCGAGTTCTTCGACCCAAGCTTGCCCCGTCCGACCGATTCGCGCCTTAATTCCTTGGAGGATTGTCCGGTTTGTCACCTCGGCCTCACCGTTGGTTTGGGGATGCAACACAGATGTGAACCGATGCTCGATCCCGAATTCCTCGCAGAAGTCACGGAAATGCTTGTTGTCGAACTGTCGACCATTATCCGAGATGAGGACCCGGGGTACCCCAAATCGGACAATGATGTTTTTCTTCACGAACTTCCGGACTTGCGCCTCCGTGATAGTGGCCAGCGGCTCTGCCTCCACCCACTTGGTTAAGTAGTCGATTGCAACAATCAAGAATTTCCGCTGGGCGGAAGCGACGGGGAATGGTCCGAGGATATCCATTCCCCACTGTGCGAAGGGCCAGGGTGCGGTGATTGGTGCCAAGGGGACAGAAGGGACTCTCTGGACGTTGGCGTGGCGCTGGCAGGCGTCGCATTTCCGTACGTGATCCTTTGAGTCCTCCAACAAGGTAGGCCAATAATAGCCTTGCCTCATGATCTTGTGCGCCAAGGACCTAGCCCCCGAGTGCGATCCGCAGACGCCCTCATGGACTTCGCCGAGGACGTAGGCCGCCTCCGAGGGGCGGAGGCACCTTAAGAGGGGGGCGGTAAACGAGGTCCGATACAGCCTCCCTTCATAGAGTACGTAGTGGGCGGACTTCCTGACAAGTCGCCGAGCTTGATCTTCGTCTTCAGGGAGGATCCCTTCGGCGAGGTAGGCGACGAGCGGGTCCATCCAAGACGGCTCCGGATCAATCGCCATCACCGCTCCAGCCTCGCCGATGCTCGGGGCATCCAGGGTCTCCAGGTAGATTGCCCTCGACAAGTTGTGCGCCTCTGCGCCCACCAAGCGGGACAACCTGTCGGCCCTGGCATTTTCGCTTCTGGGGACCTGCTGGATGTCGACACTGCCGAGGTCGGGAATGAGTGCTTGCACCTTCCGGACGTAGTTCTGCATGGTCGGGCTCCGGGCCTCGAACTCCCCACGGACCTGCCCGACCACCAGCTGGGAGTCGGTGAAGACCTTCAAACGCCGGATGCCGAGCTCCCCGGTGAGTTTGAGTCCCGCGACTAGGGCCTCGTATTCCGCCTCGTTGTTGGTAACTGGAAATCCAAACCTCAAGGCATACTCGGCTATCACTCCATCAGGACTGGTAAGGACCAGCCTGGCCCCTCCACCCTCGGGGTTCGACGACCCATCGATGTGAAGCGTCCAGGTCGGGAGGTCGAGGCTGGGCGTTTCCGGCGGTCTAGGTTCCGCCTCCTGCACCGTGCACTCAGCGAGGAAGTCCGCGAGCACCTAGGCCTTGATGGCGGGTCGAGGCTGGTAGCGGATGTCGAACTCACCGAGTTCTACTGCCCACTTCACCAGCCGTCCCGCATTCTCGGGGTTGCTGAGGATCTGTCATAACGGTTGATCAGTTAAGAGGGTGACAGAATGGGCCTGGAAATAGGGGCGGAGCCTCCTGGTCGCGGTCAGCAGCGCAAAGGCGATCTTTTCAGCCTTCGTATACCGCGTCTCGGCGTCCCGTAGGACCCGGCTGATGTAGTACACAGGCTTCTGGAGCTTTGCCTCTTCCCGAACCAGCACCGCACTGACCGCGGTTGGGGAGACCGCCAGATAGAGGTAGAGCATCTCCCCTTCTTGCGGCTTGGAC
Source organism: Phoenix dactylifera (assembly GCF_009389715.1). NCBI lineage: Eukaryota > Viridiplantae > Streptophyta > Magnoliopsida > Arecales > Arecaceae > Phoenix > Phoenix dactylifera. The sequence goes on from NC_052407.1 coordinate 5,570,065, forward strand.
AGTAGGGGAGGAGACGCCAGGTATTCCTTGAGCTGGTCGAATGCTGCTTGACATTCGGCCGTCCAGAGGAAGTCTTTTGGGCGTTTTAACACCTTGAAGAATGGTTGGCAGCGTTCGGCCGATTTTGCCACAAATCGTCCGAGCGCGGCGACCCTTCCAGCGAGCTCCTGAACTTCCTTTACTTTGGTCGGAGGGGACATACCTTGGATGGCCTTGATTTTGTCCGGGTTGGCTTCGATACCCCGCTGGTTGACAATGAAACCAAGGAACCTCCCGGCCGAAGCGCCAAAGGCGCACTTCGCTGGGTTCAGCTTCATGCGAAACTTCCGTAAGGTGGTGAAAGTCTCCTCCAGATCCACGATGTGCTGGTCTGCCTGGCGGCTTTTCACCAGCATATCGTCCACGTGCACCTCCATGTTCCGGCCGATTTGCTCTTTGAAGATTTTGTTGACGAGGCGCTGGTAAGTGGCGCCAGCGTTCTTCAGACCGAAGGGGATTACCTTGTAGCAGTACAGCCCCCGGTCCGTTATAAAGGCAGTTTTCTCCTCGTCCTGTGGGGCCATCATTATCTGGTTGTAACCGGAGAAGGCGTACATAAAAGACAGCAGCTGATATCCGGAAGTCGCGTCGACCAGTTGGTCTATCCGCGGAAGCGGGAAGCTATCCTTAGGGCACGCCTTGTTCAGGTCGGTATAGTCGACGCACATCCTCCACTTCCCGCTCGCCTTCCGGACAAGTACAACATTTGCCAGCCACTCGGGGTAACTCACCTCCCTTATGAATCCTGCCTCCAAGAGTTTGTCTGCCTCCTGGTCGACCACCCGGATCCGATCCGGGGCACAGTGTCTCTTCTTCTGCTTCACTGGCCGGTGGGTCGGGTCGACGTTAAGGGCGTGAGAAATGACCTCCGGGTCGATCCCAGGTACATCGGCCGCCGACCAGGCAAATACATCGGCATTGGCTCGGAGGAATTCCACCAACCGGGCCCGAGCTCCCGGGTCGAGATTGGCGCCGACCCGGACCACCCGGTCCCGGCGGCCTTCCTCGAGGGGAACTTCGACCACACCCTCGGCCGGCTCCCCCTGCCGCAAGGCCACCTCGTCTCTGGCATCAAGGGACTCGACGCTTAGGGCTTCTGCGGGCTTCTTTCCTTTGAGGGTCGCTAGGAAACATTGCCGTGCGGTCGGTTGGTCGCCTCGGACCTCCCCGATCCCGACCGCCGTGGGGAACCGCATGAGCAAGTGGTACGTAGAGACCACCGCGCGAAGGGCGTTCAGTCCGGGTCGTCCGAGGATAGCGTTGTAGGCCGAGGGAACACGGACGACCAAGAACCCGAGTCGCACCGTGGCTTCTGCGGGTGCGACGCCCGCAGTCACAGGCAGCTCAACGACACCTTCCGCCGGGACAGCGTCACCGGTGAATCCTATGAGGGGGGTGGATATTTTGTGCAACAATTGTCTGGACAAGCCCATCTTTTGGAAGGCCTCGTAAAATAAGATATCAGCTGAGCTTCCACTATCCACAAGAACACGCCTTACATCATAGTTTGCCATAGTGAGGGAGATCACCATGGCGTCATCGTGGGGGGTCTGAACTCCCTTTATATCCTCATCACAAAAGGTGATTACATTGCCGACCCTCTGTCTCTTTGCGACGGCCGCCCCTGACGCTTCCGTCGGGCCCCCTGCGTTCCTCACGGGCCGGGGGCAGCCCCCAGTGATAGTGTGGATCACGCCCGCAACGGGTCGATTCTGCTCCCGAGGCTCCGGAGGGGCCGGGTCGGCCGGACGCGGGTCTGCGGGGGGACGTCGGTTGCTCACATATCGACCGAGACGCCCCCGGCGGATGAGAGCCTCGATCTCGTCCCGAAGCTGGAAGCAGTCCTCCGTGTCGTGGCCGTGGTCTCGGTGGTACTCACAGTACGCCCGGGAGGGCCTCTTCCCAGGGATCCTCCGCATCTGTCTCGGGGCCGGGAGGTCCTCCCGCCCCTTGATCTCCATAAGGATCTGGGCCCGGGGAGTCAGGAGAGGGGTGTACCGGTGAAAACATCGGGGCGGAGAACGAGGGCGTGGGGCGCCGTGGTTCTTCGCCGGCGACGGGCTTCTGCGCCGACGCTGAGGCGTCGGGCTCCTCCTCTGGCGTGCCTCTTTCCGCCTTTTCTTCCCAAGCTTTTGAGGGATCTCGGCGGCCTCCTTGCTCCGGTGGGCGGCCGCCTCCTCGGCGTCCGCATACTGGTTCGCCCGGGACAACAGCTCTGGGAAGCTCCGCGGCAGGCGTTTGTCCAGGGAGAAGGTGAGTCTGCCCTTCCGGAAGCCACGCTTCAGGGCTGAAAGAGCTACCTCCTGACTCAGGTTCCGGACCTCCAGCGTAGCCCTGTTGAAGCGGGTAAGATAATCCTGCAGGCTTTCTCCCTCGTTTTGCCGGACATCAAAGAGGGAGTCGGAGACCAGTCGCCGCCGGCTACTGACGGCGAAATGAGTGATGAAGAGGCGAGTGAACTGGTCGAAGGACCGGATTGAGTCAGCCTCCAGCCCGGCGAACCATGCCCTCGCCGGGCCACGGAGGGTTGCCGGGAAAGCCTTGCAGAGAAGGGGATCTGATGCTCCGTGGAGGAGCATAAGGCTCCTGAAACTCTCGACGTGATCCCGCGGGTCCGCCGCCCCGTCATAGGGCTCGATCGCCGGCATTTTGAACCCCGGCGGATTCGGGGTCCGCAGGATCCTCGAGGCGAGCGCCGGCTGGGAGGAGATCTCTAAGTCGGCGAAGGGATCTTTGGAATGGCCCTTCAGGACCTGGAGTTGTCGGTGGAGATCGTCCACCCGCCGGTCCAGGGAGCGCGACCGGTGGGTGGGAGACAAGGAGCGGCGAGAGGGGGCCGACTGGAGCGCGGGTTCCTCGAGGACTGGGGGGTCTGGGAACGCGCCCGGGCCCGCCTCTCGTACCCTGCGCAGCTCCGGTGGGATGGTCCCGGCAGAATGGAGCGTGCTCGAGAATCCTCCTCGCGCCGGCGCTCCTTCCCATGAGAGAGGAAGGAGCGCGGGTTGAGGAGGACAGGCGAACGCTCAGGCAGCAGCGGCTCCTGAGCCCGCTGCGGCGCCCGGGACATCGCACCCTGCAGATTCTGCACCGCCTCCGCGAGGGTGCGAACCTGCTGGGCTAGCTGGTCGAACTGGGCGGCTTCGACCGTCTGAATGGGCGGTGGGGCGGTGGAGTGTTGCTGAGAGTGTGTTGGAGATGCAGCGGCCTCCCGGCCAGAGGCGCGAGAGGCCCCGCGACCGGAAGCATTGGAAGCTCCACGACCACCTCGCCGTGCCATTACGATCGCTCTGAGATCCGGGCCCTCCTTCTAGCGCCAACTGTTGCTGGGGGTCCAAACCGAGAACGATTGGCACAGCGGTGTGAACGGGGTTCCCTTTGAATTGCTTTGGTTGCGCTCCGCCCTCCGCCGTGAAACCTGCAAGCAAGCCTCGCACCACCACCAGGGTAGTGGGGGCCCTCCGACGATCAAGTCAGGGGAGATCGAAGGAGAAGGAGAGGTAGCAGGTAAGATCTGGAAAATCTTTCTTACCCTCCCCCTTCCCCCCCAGCCCCATATATATCAGGCTGGGGGGTTTTTCTGGGGATTGGTCATCGTGTGGCACGATGGGGTTGCCACTGACGTGGCCGTTACAGGGCGTCGTGGGGCAGCGCTGGGTACGGCCATGGCAGGGCGTAGTGGAGCTCCGCTTTGTACGGCTGTTACAGGGGATCGTGGGGCAGCGCCGGATTCGGCCGTTGCAGGGAGTAGTGGAGCAGGGGGCCGCAGCGTGCCTCAGGGGAACAGTCTGTTGTTGTCAAGAGATTGCCGACCCGAGGTCGGATTGCTGGATCAAGGGGCAACCGACTCGGGGTCGGACTGCGGAGCCGAAGATATCCGACCCGAGGTCGGATCGCTGGATCAAGGGGCAGCCGACTCGGGGTCGGGCTGTGGAGCCGAAGATATCCGACCCGAGGTCGGATTGCTAGATCAAGGGGCAGCCGACTCGGGGTCGGGCTGCGGAGCCGAAGATATCCGACCCGAGGTCGGATTGCTGGATCAAGGGGCAGCCGTAGTCTTCCTGGGCGCGCGTGCCGGTCAACGTGGGGCATGGTGGCTAAGTTCCCCCGTAACACAAACTAATTAGACCTTTCTTTTCTAATCCCACTATGGAAATATATCTTTTTTAGAATTCTGCCGTCTTTCATTCTAAGTAATCCTCTTGAAATATCAAATAATAAAAGAAGAAGTATATAACTTACTTTTACTTTCTATTTCACAAATAGAAGCTAGAGATAAAATTAGGATACTAGAAGAGGAGGATCACTATATATAATACAAAATTTCTCCTCCAATTCTCTCTAGTTGAGCTTCTCAATCTATCATTATACCTCAAGACATAGAAACACTTATAATTCCCATTCCACCTAAAATTATAGGAATTTGTTGATAGTTGGAATAAATTCGTAAATTGGGTCGATCAATAAGCTTTATATTTAATCAGAAGTTTCATTTATCCAAAACTCTTCTAATCAAAACTAAGCTTTTATGATCAAAAGATTCATTAATTAAAAAAAATATTTTTTATATAAAAATTTTAATCCTTGCGTACTTGCACGTGCATTGCACTTGCAAAATGCTAATATTATACTAAAGAAATGACTGGAATTGCGCATATGAAGAGGAACTCTAAAAGAAGCGGAGCCCCTACAAGTTTTGTTTTGTTTTTTTTTACTAGGGCCTATGGTTGCTGGAACTATTTTCTTCCTAGGACTTGCACTCTAAATATATGAGAAAAAAAAAATCAATTGAGCATCTCCATTGCATACTTCAGTTTTCAGACTTTTATCATGAGCTTGAATTTTCTTTGGATCTTGAATCCTAACCTTTCAAGAGGATAGGGTAATCTAGGTTTTACTATTATGAACATGTGAGATTGTATTTCACTCTCAGTACTCAAGAGGATATCAGTAGGACCATTTTAAACTTTAACTAGGATGTAAAATGTGAGAGAATCACTTGGAGGAATCAAATTATAGCACAAGTTCTAATTTTCTTTCCATTTAGAAATTCTTTCTTTAGACATCTCAAATGACTTATGTTACTTTTTCCAATTTTCCCACCCCCTTTGATGCCACAGTGATAGCGATGAGAGCCCCATAATGATAGTGATGAGAGCTATAACTAATGCCTTATACTTGATGTGGGCCAGATACTCGGAAAGATCTTTGATAGCTAGGAAAATTCAAGATCCCATACTTGCAGACCTTGCGATTTATATGGTTTACTTCTCTTAAAAACCTCTATTCTTCAGCTTTTTCAAAATCAACTTCAATGGCAATTTGAACAACAGAAGTTATTCCAGTAGAGAAAGCTTTGTTATGTAAGATTTTGTATCGTCATCGGTGGCGGCCGGTGGAGCGTCACTGTTTGATATAACAATTTCTTTTGTTCAATTGGGGCTGCGTGGAAAGGACTCATTTATGCTATCTTTGGTTTACGGGTGGACATGTTGACTCTAGAAGGGGACTCTAAGATAGTAATATCGCAGATAAATGTAGAAATGGAGTATTGTAATATCTATCTTCTTTACTGATTGACGTTCACAAACTCATAGCTAGATACACTTCTTGTTGGGCAACCTATATCTACTGAGACACCAATAATGCGGCCAATTAGGTAGCATCCTTGATAGCAAAGTATAGTAGCTTGGTGCTATGGGAGTTCTCGGCAAAGCTTACTCAAGGGCTCCGTAAAGTAGTTGGTTCATAAAATAAAGATGCCAAGTAATTTGGATTGGTGGGGCTTAGCTTGGAAAAAGAATGGTCTAGGTTTAGCTCAAAACTAGATGGACCCAGCTCTATATTTTATTTTCTTTTACTTTTTCTTTAAATATTTTTTAGTATAGGTATATTTCCGAATTTTTAAACATATTATAAAATATAATAAGTAAGGTATTGTTATTTATATTTTTAATAAAATTTTAAAATTATATTTTCACGTGCATACCACGGACCAATGACCAGCGGGTTACAAATATTTTCCTGGGCGAAACCGCGTTCTACTAAAGCGGCCACCATACCGGACGCCAACACCGTCGTTAAACCGGAACCGAATGTCCCTCCGAGTCCGCTCCTCCGTGTGGGGGAAGCCATCTTACGCGTGGATAGACATGAACCGGCCGCGCTATTCTTCCCCTGTTTCCAAACCGTTGAGAAAAAAAAAAGAAGGGAAGAGCGAGCCGGAAACGAGAGGGAGAGAGAGAGAAAGAGAGAGAGAGCGCCCCAGAGAACAAAGAACGCGCACCCTCGCCCCGCCTTCCCCTGTTCTCCAAAATCCCAAGCCATTTTCATCAGATCCCTCGCCCAATAAGCAGAAACCTCCGCCAAAAAAACCCCTTTTTTCTCCAATTAGGGTATTCCCTACAAAAGCAAACCCTCTCAATTTAGGGCTAGATCCAGAGACCAAGATCCTCTTATAAAGGGAAATTAGGGATTTTCTCAGAAGCCAAGAATCTTTGACCGGCATGAAGGGGCGCTCGCACCGCCTGCCGCCGTCGGAGCCGCCGGACGACTGGGGCGACGGCTCCTGGACGGTGGATTGCTCCTGCGGCGTGACCTTCGACGACGGGGAGGAGATGGTCAGTTGCGACGAGTGCGGAGTCTGGGTCCACACCCGCTGCTCCCGCTTCACCAAGGGCGAGGCTTCGCCTGCCACAACTGCAAGGCCGCCGCCGCAGCGGCCAACAGGCGCCCCCGCCGTCGCCTTCCTTCCCTTCTGACGATACCGAGGAGACCGAGGTCGCCCAGTTCCTCATCGAGCTCCCCACCAAGACCGATCCCTTCCTGCCGCCTCACCGCCCCCCCTTCCGCCTCTGGACCGACGTTCCCATCGAGGACCGGGTCCATGTCCAGGGGTCCCTGGCGGCGACCCGGGTCTCTTCCAGGGCCTCTCGTCGGTCTTCACCTCCGAGCTGTGGCGGTGCACCGGGTACGTTCCCAAGAAGTTTAATTTCCGGTACAGGGAGTTTCCTTGCTGGGACGAGGAGGACGGCGAGAACCAGGCCAGCAGGGGGGCGGACGTGCTGTTCTCCCTGTCGAAGGAGAAGGAGGCTGTCCCTTGTGTACCCGTGAGGACTTTTGAGAGGAAAGTGTCTCCGGACAGGGTCAGGAAGGCAGAGGGAGAGAAAGCTTCAAGCGGTGGCGGCTGCTCGTTGAGTTCTGGGAAGAAGGAGAGGAGCAAGCTTCGCACTTTCGGGGCTTCTTCGGGTAAGAAGAGGAAGGAAGAGGCAGGGGAGGGGAAGGACCGGAGCGCAAAGAAGAAATCTAGGATTGATGTCGACAAAGCTTTGGGTGATAGTAAGAAGAGAGGTCAGTATTGCATAAATTGTTTGTAAATTTTGAGAAAATGTTAAACTGTTCTTGATTTTTTTTATTTGTTTATTGATTATTCAAGAATTTGGTTTTGTTGTTTTTTGGGGTTTAATGTAACAGGTTCTGTTCCGATCATTGATGTGAACAAAACTGAACTCCGGGAGGATGGTGATTTCCAGGTTGCAGACTCTGGTATTCCAGATAGGAAGAGCGGAGATAGGAAGGAAGAGATGCCGATGGAGCCCAGCTCTACTGATCACCCGGAAGGTACAGATAATGGCGTTGATCACAAACACCTAATTGATGTAAAGGCTTCTGTGGAGGCATTTTCTGGACAGGGGATGAAACAAAAGAGTTCAATGGAAATACCCATGAAGATCGAGAAAGCTATTCAGCCAGATCCCGTAAGAACTGAAATTCCTCAAAAAACTGATGTTGGATCTGACGGGAAAGGAAGTGTTCTACCTGAGGAATCTGTGAAGGAAGAGGTATGTTTTCACTTGATTGTTTTTACTGTATACATCTGCATGGAGAAATTGTTTTATTCGGAAACTATTACTTACACAGCATTACATGAGGTGAATTCTGAAAGGACTACCTCTATATCAGTCCTATAATCTTCAAAGATGATGGAAGCTGTAAACAGAATGAAACTACGATACCCACTTAAACAGAAAGTAGAGCCCTCTTAGTAGGTCCATGCAACTCGATCTAATGATAAAGTGTTACCGGATTCTTTTCTTTTCCTTGTGTGTCAAACAAAAGGAGAGTGATAGAAAAATGTGCCATTTGATTATTTAACAATCTTAAAAGAGGAGCGGGATACTCATAGCTAGCACAAACAAAAATAGGAATATGATCTGGTGTGATGCATATATAGTGGTCTAGCAGAGTTCTTGGTAAAAGACAATATGGTAAGATGGTGATCTTATTTCTGAATGTGAAGACCTAGATTGGTGTAAATCTATAATTTTGAGTGGTAAAAGTTGAGATAATTTTATAATTTAGACTAAAAGAAAGTTGTGGTGGCTTCAGCAATGATGGAAAGAGATACTACAAGGCATATCAATTCAAATACATGCATAATACATAGACATATACATGCAGATATACTTATGTATGTATATGTAGATAATGACGAAGCAAGCTTCCTTGGATTAGATAACAAATGTATATCTAACACCCCCCTCTCGGCGCGCCCAAAAAAGAAAGTATATTGTTTCCTAAATACTGATATATACTACAGAATTTGAATAAAGGTATGCTTCTGAAAAGTAAGAATAAGATGATGCAAAAGTGGGTAGAATACCATGAAATCTAAATTATAGGTTATGCTGTGAAGCTATTTTGGTTGTACTACAGAATTTGAATATAGTACAAAAATGTAAGAATAAGAGGAAGAAAAAGTGGGTAGCATAACATGAAATCCAAATTATAGGTTATGCCCATGAATCTTTTTTGGATGATAAAATATTATTTGGTAAAAGTATTAGGGATGTCTAAAACTACTTTGGCTTCATAATAGAATGATGAAGTAATCGGGCAATTTCTTGCCTAGCAATTGATTGGAAATTTTAATCTGATTTGAGAAAGGTTAATGATGATACAAAGAGAGCATTTATGATGGGTCATGAGTTAGGCAGCTTGGATGGCATATTGACTATCAGCTTGAAAGCAATGTTAAGTATGCAAACCATTACTGGAGAGAGGAGGTAGTTCCTAGCAGTCATATGTGCTCACCATATGTCACTTAGCCTAAAGTTCAGCAAATGCTTTTTGGTTATTATTTTAATCACCATCATTCTTATATCTATGCGTGACAGACCTCAGCAAAGATCATTTTGAGATGTGTACCCTATGTAGTTCTTGTGGGTACCCAAAGTTTGGCTAATTATTTGTCATATTCATTGATTGAATTGTTTTGACATATTCTTATAATATTGAACTAACTATATATGAATTATTTAACAATTTAAGATTGTTTCAGTGTATTTATTGATTATTCAAGAATTATAATGAGATATCCATTTGTTAATTCAAGGATTTGCAATTGCACTGATTGTTGTGGGTGACTAATATAGGTAAAACTTGAAGTTGTCCATACTAACCTTTTTTAGAAATCTCACTTTGATTGCATCCTTGCTTTCAATAATTTTTCAGTTATTTTATATATAATTTTCATTTTCAACCTCAAGATCATGACAATAAAGTTTTTTGGTAGCAAAACTTGACTATGAATCTGTTCACTTCCAGATGCCTTATTCTTAAATCAAACAGCGTATGTTGCTGCCACATCCTATTAAAGCATCATTTTATTATCAAACTTTATATATTCTATTTTTCTGTTAAAATTTAATCATTCTTTGAAAAAAGGCACCTTGATGTGTTCCATACAATTTTAACTCCTTAGGTTTACTAATTGCTATACATGAACAATTCATTAGTTAAGAATGCTTGAATTACATACTAAAACATAGCCACAATACATTTTATGTTATAAAAGATATTTTTGGAATTGGGGAATATTGTACTCTGACTCCATCTATCATATTTTCTGCGAAAAATGCCCTTCAGATTTTCGTATAAGAAATAACTGATCACACCAAAATAAACCCAGCCATTTTAAAAAAAAAGAAAATAATTAAAATGCTCATCTCTTGTTGATCTCTCCTCAAATTTTTGTCCATGACAACTCTCCACCCACCTTTTCTCTCTCACCTCTTCTTATTTGGGTGGAAAAAGGTAAGGTAATCCTGATTCAAGATCCAATGGATTTTACTATCTATTTTTTAAGGAAACAAATTTCTGGTGCCCTTTCTTCACTTTGATTCGAAGTTAGATTGATTCCACATCCTACTTTTAAAGGAGACCAAAAAGGAAAATATAAGAGAGATCCCACTATTCTCTTATGCAAATTCCGTACAACGCAAAATTTCTGGCACCCCCTATTCTTCTTTGATCCATCTAGCTTTTAAAAAATAGAAAAAAATCCAATTGGATTCCAATTCTTGTTCTTTAGGCAGACAATTAAGAACCAAAATGTAAGAGGGGCTTTCTTTTACAAATTTTACCTGACCCAAAATTTCTCTAGCTCATTCTTCCTTCTTATCTGAACCTAGTTTGATTCTAATTGTAGCAAAAATTCAAATCTATCTAAGTAACAAATGCCTTGCTTTTCTAGAGAATAGATGTGGGTTATATTAACTAAATTAAAGAGAGGTACTTGAGTTTGTGTTGAATGTTGTAAGAAAAGAAGAGGAAGAACTAAATTAGCATAAATGGATGTGAAGAAGGATGTGGAGAAACTTGGAATAACATTTCAGGTGGCTTAAGATAGGAATACTTGGCAAATGAGGATCCAATCCAAAATATTTGGGAAAAGGCTGGATGATTATGAATATGATCATGATTATGAGTATGTTGTGCCTCATAGACCATCATGTAAATTTTGAACATGAGGAATTTGAGCTATCAAAGGTGATTAGGCCAGAACCAAATCACATTTCTTCTTTCAGTTGATAGGTTTTTCTTTATAATTCTTGATTAATCTGAGAAATATTTCTTTTCTAAGTTGAGGAATTATTTGATCAACGCAACTATACTTGATTATGCTTTTTAAAAGGTCCCAAAACTGATTTAGGTGAAGTTAATGGACAATCCTTTCTTCTTGTATTTCTGTTGCAGAAAACTATGTCTTGTGAATAACAATTTTTTCTCCTTCATACATTTGACTAGGTTGTTGGCAAAGCTGGACATGTTTTGAAACAACCGAAGGATGAAAGCCATTTCGAAGGGGGTGTAAATGGAAGTGCATGCAGTATAATGTTGGAATTGGAGAATTCAAAGCCTGCTACTGGTGATCTCACGAATAGTCATCATGCTGTGCTTGAAACTCCGAATCTTTCTGAGTCAAGTAGTTTGATTTTACCTAGCTCAAAACTGGATAAAACTGAAGTGAAGATTGAAATGGGTGATCACCAATCTGCAGGAAACTCAAAATCACCATTTTATCCTGTTACTGATGGGAAGTTGCATAGCATGGATCACTTGCCCTATAATCTTCAAAAGCCACCTGGTCAATCATCTGAGAGTCTTCGGGACATTTTAAGTGTTACTGCTTCGCCATTTGATGAACCGAAAGCACATGATGTTAAAAAAGAACCAGAACTAAGTCATCAAGGTTGTGACAATATGACAGAAGCAACATTTGCTAGTTTTAATGACCATAATCAATGCGGGTTGGAAGTAGAGTCAGCAACATCTCCACCAGAACAGGTTTCCTCAGAACTGAGGCATTGTTTAGTAAATGTTGATGGAACCATGAAATCTGATTCTCAAAATCAGAGCCATTCAGTGTTGGTGGACGGAAGTTGGTGTTAGGTGCTGGAAAAGCCTCTTCAACTTCATCTGTACCTGTCATATCAAGATCTGTTTCCGGTATTTACAAGTCACAGAGCATCATGACATCTTCAACATCTAGAAAGGCTGTTCATTTAATTAAACATCGAGTAAAGGTGAGTGCGTGTACAGTCAGCAAGAAAGACAATGCAGCAACCGCTGTATCTTCTGAAGAAAGCACGCAAGAGGTTTCAAGACAACCAGCAAAAGGCCATCCAAAAGGATCAATATCTTCTGGATCTAAATCATCTCAAACAAGCAGAACTTTTGTTTCTGCTTCTAAGCATACTTTATCAGATTCAAAAGAACAACTACTTTGTCCATCATCAAAAGCAGAAGAGACAACAGTTGTGTTAGGCTCTGGTGAAACAAATGAATCATCACAGACTCAAACTGCCTCTGTTCAAATCAAGATGTCTTCAAACTCAAGCCAGAAAAATGAAAAGACCCATCAACCAATTCCCCTACCCTCATCAAAAGTGTTCAATAGTTCAATGCCTATGCATCCGCCAGCACCTGTTAATGCTACCACAACATTAAGTGATGAAGAGGTGAGAGTGAAACTGCATTTGCTATGTAACATATTTGATAAAGGAGAAAAATGAATTGTCAGGTTTCTCATATTCGCTACCTCTGTTTGACAGCTTGCACTACTTCTGCATCAAGAGCTAAACAGCTCTCCTAGGGTTCCTAGGGTACCACGTGTGCGGCAGGCAGCTGGCATGCAGTTGGCTCCAACTACGAGTGTGCTTTCAAAACGCTCTTCTGGGTCTAGTGGAAAGGATCAACGTTCTTCTCGGTCTGGTGGAAAGGATCATGTTTCGGTAAGACTAGTTTCCCATAAACTGTCCATCTAGAAGTATCGCCTGCAGTAACGTCAGTTTCCTTTGCTCTGTGCTACAGTATCGTTATTTAGATGATCTTTTTTATTGTATTTATGTGGGTTAATTGATCTGGGCTTTAGTGCATTTTGTAGGGTTCTAAAAGGAAGGATAAAGAAGATGCATCCAGAGAGAGTTCCCGTAATTCTCGTGAGATAAATGATGAAACCAGAAGGATCTGCAAGGTACAGTCTTCACCTGAGTGGAAACATCAAGAATCTTCCTTCATGTCCGATGGTTCTGCCAAGAAGGATACACAGAATAGATCTTCTGATACTGTGACATCAGTGAAGAAAAATATTCCTCTTGCCTCCACTGTAGGTACAAACAGTGGTCCTCCTTCATCTGAGGCCACTGGATCAACTTCATCAATACGTAACTCACCTAAGGATGTTCCGAGTGATGATGGTACTCTTGCTTCACGCACTTTGCCAGGTACGTCCAGTTTTGCTTAAAGTGCAACAGATCAAATCATTGGCTCTATCACAAATATTTCCTATACTTGATTTTCAGGGTTAATTGACGAGATAATGAGTAAGAACAGGCACATTACATATGAGGAGCTATGTGACGCCGTTCACCCTGTATGACTTTACCATCCTATCAGATGCTGCTAACCTTACGTGTTTGCTATAGTTCTGATCTTGTCTGTTGCTTTGTGTGTTATTTGCAGTACTGGAATGATCTGAGAAAGCCAAATGGGGAACGTTATGCTTATCCTAGTCATTTACATGCTGTTCATGATTGTCTGAGAAACAGGAGTGAATGGGCTCATCTCATTGATCTAGCCCCGAAGGTATGCAACCAATATCAGTTCCATCTGTATTGATCTATACTATTTCATTCTTCTTTATTTTTCTTTGGCAATACCCTTATTTTAGGCAACCAGCCTTACTAATGGATTAGTTTATAGCTTTGACGCCTGATTATTAGATGCAGTCGTTATTCTATTATGTTTTTCTATTTCAACTAGTAATACTACAGGATAAGGGTACCCATATGCCAGGTAATTGTGAGAATAATTGGATTCCATTGCAAGTGTTTTGCTGTTGCTTCCTCCTTCGATGACCGCCCATTCAGGCGGGATTAAAGTTGGTAGGTTGATGCAATGATATTTATTCCTCATTGCTGGAGACCTTGAAATAAATGACAAATGACAGTGAATGCTTCTGTGAATAGAAGTATATTAATGACTTGTTTGTATGCCCAAGTACTCTAGCGTCTATCCATGACTTCTTCCTTGCAGGTGGGGCTGCTAAGTAGTGAAAGGGAATGAATATACGAATAGGAGGACTCAGCATAGGCTGTTTTCCTCAGCCATGAATGTCTTCAGGATACTGGAATGCATCTAACAAATTTTTTTCTTTCTTTTTTTCTTTTTGTGAGAATGGGAAGGGCCTCTACCACCACCCCATCCCACTCTAAGGAGTGGAGAAAAAAGAAGACAAAAAAACCCTCCCCCCACCCCAAATCCCCTTAGCTGGCTGAAGCCCGATCTCCAGGCAGACTGAGCCTAGCATTCATGATACCAGGGAATTGACTTAACAGGCACTGAAACAGGGAGGACACCCTGGTTAATCGAACCCCTGCCTGTTGCCTAAAGTGGCAAGGGATTGTACCATCCGAGCTAAAGTTTGGTGGTTTAACAATGCTTCTAGTCTTTCTAGTGGGTCCTATAGATTCCTGCATTGCCTCCATCATTTTTATCCTTTTGGCTTGGCTCTTCACACCTTCCAACATGCATTTATCATATAGATAAATGGGTTGGCTGTCCAGACAGGCTGTATATAGAATTAGCGAATGTGCATTTTTTTTTACCAAGCCAGAATTTTGCTGTCCAGTTTACAAGTGGTCCTTGACTGGAATATAATACACCTAGCAATTAGTTGAAAGCCATGCAAATCTGAAAGTTGGGTCATAACACATCATAAAGTGCTACAGCCAAGAAGTTTATGTTATTCATTTTTAGGTTTTTTGTATGTATACCCTCCTAAATATATGAAATTGCATGAATATCCTTGTAAATTTATTATTTGCACTTATATCTTTTTTTTTTTTGGCATATGTATCCGTACCATCTAACGTCGTTAAAAAATAAATAGTTAAAACTAAAATGACTGAAATACCCTTATGGGTAGATATGCAAAATAAAGTTATAAGGGTATACAAAAATAGTAACTTTATGAAGGTATACATTCAAAAAATTCATTAAAAAAAAGATCCGAACTTGGTTGAAACTTGCTAAGTCTTTTACAATTTAGTTGGATTGACAAGTCAAAAAAAAATTAAGCCACATTGTCAAAGTTCTTTTTTAAGATCATGATTCAGTCAAATTGGAATATTAGGTAATCATTTTGGTAATGCTATTCTCCATTTGATTTTGATATAATTATCAATATTGAATCTATGATTTCTATATATTCTTCATTATTTTTTAAAAGATTGAAGTATATCAAATTTAAATTAATTATAGATGCTTAGATTAGTAAAATACTTTTTAGTGGTTTGTAAATATTGAGTTATTGTTTGTTTTTGAGGTGAGAATTTTATAAAAACAGCATGATTGATTCTATAAGAGTTGATATTAATATGAGATCATGTGATATAATATGATAATATTAGTTTTTTTTTTGCCATCTTTTTCTATTAAGAACAACTATATTATCTTTACTAATTTTTGATCATTTTTTATTGGATGTTTCTAAGTGTATACCCTCCTAAATATGCGTAATTGTATGAATATCCTTGCAAAATTACTATTTACATGTGTATTCTTATAAAGTTTTTTTTTTGCATGTCTATTTGTAAAGGTATTTCAGTCATTTTAAATTTAAATCGTTTTTTTCAACAATGTTGGATGGTATGGGTACATATATACAAAAAAAGAAAAAGAAGGGCATACAAGCAAAATAAGTATTTTATGAGGATATACATATAAGTAGCAATTTTATGAAGGTATTCATACAATCTTGTATATTTTGAAGGGCATACATGCAAAAAAAAAAAAATTCTTTTTTGGTATGGTTCTGTTGTCCATCTTAGATGACTGATCGGCTGTTACTGGTTCCTGAAACATGGTCTTCGGCTGCTGTACATGGATATTGTCATTGCATCACATTCTTTTTATCAAACTTTATGATCAGAGCTGCATTATCAAAGCCTGTTATGAATCACTTGGTTAAATTTTTCTGCACTTGGCTGCGTAAAAGATATGAATAGAATAGTATCTGTTTCAGACCAATTCCAGCAAGAAGAGGCGAAAGCTTGATTCTGACATGCCAACCACAGAATCAGAAAATGAAAAGGCCAAGAACAAGGCATCCGGGAAGGTAGAAGATAGGGGTGCGGAGTCACATCATGAAGATTTCCCAAAGGGCAAGCGAAAGGCCCGAAAGCGGAGATGGCTTGAACTGCGAGGCAGGGGTGTGAAGGAGGCCCGGAAGAGACGCAATCAGGATGCTCTGCCGATGATGATCCTGATACCTTCTCTCATTCTAGCAACGAGGGTAAAAAAACTATTTAGCGAGGATGAAAGCCCGGCAGTTGGGTCACATGCTGTTGGAGCCGATCTCTCCAGTTCTAGCTCCGATGATACTTAGTGAAGCAATGCTGATGTTGTTTTTTTTTAGAAACACATCATCAAGAACATGGATACTTAGTTGATGTTGGTTTGCAGACTCGTTGCACTTGCCCACCCACCCCAAAATTTACCCTGGATCTGTCTCAGGAGATGCCGATACCACAGGTGTGAGAAAGTAATTTGACAGCACCTCCCTCTGACAAGGAAAATATCACCCAATTTTTGGACATTAAATGTTGTATCGTGGGCTTGGGACGTCCGTCTGCGAGTGTAACATTAGTGTATATGTAAAATTGCATCTTAAACCTAGTTGCTGCCAGCTTTCGCAGCAGTGTAGTGAACAGAAGAGCTTGAGTTCTCTCAATAATAGCAGCAATCCTTCTTTATGACAATGGTTGGTACTCTTCTTTTTCCTGTACCTTGTCTTCCAATTTTAAACAGCAGGGAAACAGCAAAGAACTTATGCAAGAGCAAGGTGCATTATCAGCAAAAATGGCTCTCTCTGGCCAAGGAGCATGGTCCTATCACTGATGATAATAATGTCTTTAAATCCAACAAGAAGATTGATGCGGTCTTGAAACAGGGTTATAGAAGTTGAAGGGGATAAACTCGCCCGTCTGATAGTGTATGGTAAAATGAGATGATCGCTTTCAATCTCTACAGTAAGGTTCCTGAGTCATTAGGATTCTTCTTGTAACATCCAACTTTGGGGCATCTTATTCATGATTACTTGTATGATGATCTGGATATTTAGCAGCTTATATCTATGTAATCTATTTAATATTGGACGCTGAAAGATTTGTCTAGCCGTGTCGTCCTTGTCAGGAAGAAAAGGTGGCAAGAAGAGTGTATGAGCCCGTGCTCGTACCCAAAGAACCGTGGAAGGCTTCTCTGTGGATTTAGTTAGTCTTTGACTACCAACGCTATGATTATTATATAATAATAATAATGTTAGTAGTCGATCGATTCCCCTTCATGGCAGTCAAATATTCGCGATGATCGTGAATGATGCAGTGGACCTGTTTTTGGGATGCAGGAGGGAAATAAGATGGCAAAGTTCCG